>NW_025335268.1:4993356-5032380 GCF_004798865.1 Varanus komodoensis | reverse complement strand
ACAGAATTTTAAAAATATACACATACATACAATTTCCGTAATGTACATGCTGGGTTATATGAATTTAAGGATATCTACAGCATGCGTTTAGTACATTCCTGTTCAGAAAATGAAATGCATATATATTTAGATAAATAACACACTCTGGGGAGCTGATAAGTTAAACCAGCAGTTTCTCCAAGTTTGCTGGATAAGTACAGGACACCTGCCCAAACCTTAATCATGCCAGGAGATAAAAAAAGAATGCTTACAATCAGAAAGGTTTGTTTATTGCAAGGTTGATTGACATTTTACATCTAGCAAAGCAGTAGTCCAGTAGCTAAACAGAGGGAAAAATAAGAGGTAAAATAAAAACTAGCTCATTCTAAATGAAAGAAGTTATTATAATGATTGCCATGAAACTTTGCACTTCCAAGTGTGAATTTCTCTCATACTTGTGACCTAAGACAACCACACAAAAATACATGCAAGCATGCACTGTTCTTTTATGGCTATTAAAAGATACAAGTTTCACACAAAGACAAATCAATACAATGAAGATTGTCAGGGTCCCCCCCCCACAAATCTTATCTCCAAATGAACTATTTTCATTTGCATCTCTCACGTCTAGCAGATGAACACACAGTACAAATGTCTAGTTTATCTGCTGTTCAGTTATCCCTACAAACACGGAGTTTACTACATTAAATGGTGGGAAAAGTACAGTACAAGAAAATGTACAGAACTTGGCCTAGCTTACCATAAGTTTACACTAAAACTTAAAATTACTAGGCAAAAAGAACAATTGCCAAGTGAGGATTCAGCAATGGTATATTTCATCTGCGATCCATTTTAGCCTGCATTCTGTTTGTATTAGGCTGAATTAAAATAACCTCAAATATATACCACATCTGTCCTCCAAGGCATGCAGAACAGCATTAATAGAGTTATTATTATTCTTACAGGACTACTGTTGGATAGAAGTTAGACTGAGAGATTTTCCCACTGCCATTGAAAAGCTTTATGGCTAAGCACAGATTTGAATCCAGCTCTCCCAATCTGCTTCTGACATTATGCACCACACCATAATGCTTTTTCCTAATAATCTTAAAGTCTTATTCATGAAGATAATTTATTACAAGTATTCTATTTCGTGAAGGCAAGTCATCCATATCAGCAAAATATCAAGTTTTCTGTCCCCAAACCACCTAGCAGTAGTTTCAGAGCAATTTAGTCTAGATCAATTGTATTGGATATCTAGGGGGGAAAATATCACCTATCATCACAGCATTCTATTCTATCTCTGTGGACAAAATGCCTGTTTTCCTTTGCACTCAAAATGCTTAGCAATTAGGCCATATCTTGCTTAAGGCAGTAAAAGAAACTCTTTAACAAGCATTGTCTCTTACCAATACTTTCCTAAAATCTGACTCTTCTTTTCTTACACAGGAGCACTGCTAGATACCATTGGTCTCGAAAACATAGCCAACTTCCCTTGTATGTTTTAACCATGCTCATTAATTAACTGTTGTTCTTTCCCTGAAAACAGAAATGTGTTTATTACCCCTGCCTTATTTTCCAACTAGCTGCTTTGCCAACTGTCCTTATAAATTTGTTCTTAGGACTTCCAGCTGTGCTTTCCAATCTAAATTGCTCCCACACATACCAGTGTACAGTGAAAAAACTTTAAGATTTTTTTAAGCAAATGGAAGTATTATCCTCATACAGACAGACATCATTTAGTTCAACTACAGAAATTCCAAGCTGCTAAATGATAGCCAATCCAAAGTATTATTTTTGCTCCAGTAGAAATTTGCTAATCTTACTTATAATAAGTTTTATCGCAGAATTAACAAGCCATTCCTAAAGGGGAAAGGTAAACTATTGGCAATGAAACTACTCAAAAACTATTGAGAAGAATCTATTCTATTCTAGAAGATTTATTTTCTCTGCTACTTTTTGGAGAAAATTAAGAAATCTGGCATCATGCTTTATATAAAGCTTTCAAAACAAGAAGAAAGTCCATTTCTTCCTTATATGAATAATATTTTATACCAAACAATATCCAAGGTTTGGCATTGCTCATACTTCTGGACCACTACAGTTCCCTGGGATCCAATTCATTCCTACACACAGCAGGACACCCAGCTGGGGAAACTAAACACTTCATACTGTTCTGATGCCACCTGCTATAATTTTCTAATTTAGCTACTGAGGCTGGGATGGATGACTTGTGGCCCTCCAGATGTTTTACGCTAAAATTCCATCATTCCTTCATGATTGGCTATGCAGGTTAAGGCGGGGACAAATGCCACCAGCTGTGCAAACCTGCTCTAAAAAAACAAGGATTTCAGAAATATACCAAGTACAGGCAGTCCCCAGGTTACAAACATCTGAATTACAGTCATCCATTCTTACAACAAACTGCCTTAAAGCCTATTAATTTAAAAATTCAGGTTAAAGACAAATGGTTCATAGTAGCAAACGCAGGAACTTTGGGAGTTTTGCAGCCTACTGCAGAAAACTGTTGTCACCAAGAGAGAGAGGAAGCAAAAGGGAAGCAAGGGAATGCCTCCAAAACATTACTATAGAAAAGAAGCAAAAGTGGATAGAGGGTGGACCTGCAAAGCATCACCATAGAGAGAGAGGAAGTGAAAGGGGAGAGAGGGAGGCCTCCAAAGCTTGCCGTCTTGCCACACCCATTCATAGAGTAAAATCCCTTTGGCATTTCCTTGGCGCAAAGAGGAGGCACTGGTGAGTGAAAAAACAGGGAATAAGAACACAAGAATGCAATAAATGAAGAGGACAAGCCCTGCTGGATCAGACCAAGGACTTGGGGGGGGGGAGCAATCTAATACAAGCATCATCAACAGTATTACGAGGTTAGGTTGTGTGTCGGGGGAGGGGGGTAGAGATATTTGCAGTTTTTCTGCTTTTGCAGGGTTCCTGCTCCCCAATCTCCATGAAGTGTGGAGGACCAACTATATATCAAAGTGTTCCTTATGTGCATAGAAAGGTAAAATATACATGTATATTGAGACAAACATTTGGCTTATTTGGGCTCAGTACAACCTATCTGTACTTGATCCAACTTAAATACAAATTAGACTTAAAGATGTTCTGAAGAATGCGTTCCTAACACAGGAACTGCCTGTATGAGATTTGACAAAGATACTTATTTTACTCATAACACTAGAATCCCTATTTTGGGGTACAAAGATGTGTCTCAGTTCTTGCCCAAGTTCTACAAATACCCTGGTTGTTGTTTAGTTGCAAAGTCATGTCAGAGCCTTCACAACCCCATGGAAAACATTCCTCCAGGCTCTCCTGTTCTCCACCATCTCCCAGAGTCCACCCAACCTACACCCATTGCCTCAGTCACCCCATCCAGCCGCCTCAACCTTTGCCGTCCCCTTCTCCTTTTGCCTTCAATTGTTCCCAGAATCAGGAACTTTTCCAGTGAGTCCTTCCTTCTCATTAGGTGGCCAAAGTATTTGAGTTTCATCTTCAGTATCTGTCCTTCTAAAGAATAGTCAAGGTTGATTTCCTTTAGGATTGATTGATTTGATCGCCTTGCGGTCCAAGGGATTCGCAGGAGTCTCGGATAAGTTAAAATGCATTACACGAAACTAGAACTCATGAAGGAGGGAGGGAATGAAAATTATTATTATTATTATTATTAATTAGCATCATTTTGTCCCCTTGACAATTAAAAAAGCAAGCCTAAGAGCCCACCAAAATGTAAGTACTTTCAATTATGTATTTTGTTGTTGTTGTTGTTAGTCGCGAAGTTGTAGCCAACCCATCACGACCCCATGGACAACATTCCTCCAGGACTTCCTGTCCTCCACCATCCCCCAGAGTCTACCCAAGCTCACACCAACTGCTTCAGTGACTCCATCTAGCCATCTCATCCTCTGCCGTCCCCTTCTTTTGCCTTCGATTGTTCCCAGCATCAGGCTTTTCTGCAGGGAGTCCTTCCTTCTCATTAGGTGGCCAAAGTATTTGAGTTCCATCTTCAGTATCTGGCCTTCTAAAGAGCAGTCAGGGTTGATCTCCTCTAGGACTGTCTGGTTTGATCGCCTTGCGGTCCAAGGGACTCACAGGAGTCTCCTCCAGCACCACAATTCAAAGGCCTCAATTCTTTGGTGCTCAGCCTTCCTTACGATCAAGCTTTCACAGCCATTCATTGCAACTGGGAAAACCATAGCCTTGACTATACGCACTTTTGTTGGCAGCATGACGTCTCTGCTTTTTAGTATGCTGTCTAGATTTGCCATAGCTTTCCTCCCCAGGAGCAGGAGTCTTTTAAGTTCTTGGCTACAGTCACTGTCTGCGGTGATCTTGGAGCCCAGGAAAATAAAATGTGTCCACTACCTCCATTTCTTCCCCATCTATTTGCCAGGAAGTGAGAGGACTGGATGCCATGATCTTCGTTTTCTTGATATTGAGTTTCCAAGCCAACTTTTGCACTCTCCTCCTTCACCTGCATCAAGAGGCTCTTTAGTTTCTCTTCACTTTCTGCCATTAGAGTGCTATCGTCTGCATATCTGAGATTGTTGTTATTTCTCCTGGCATTCTTAATTCCAACTTGTGATTCATCTAGTCCAGCCTTTTGCATGATGTACTCTGCATAGGCAGGGCAACAATATACAGCCTTGCCGTACTCCTTTCCCAATTTTGAACCAATCAGTGGTTCCATGTCCAGTTCTCACTACTGCTTCTTGAACCACATACTGGTTTCTCAAGAGACAAGTAAGATGGTCTGGTACTCTCATCTCTACAAATCCCCTTACTTGTTCAATAATTTCAACAACTGTGCCTTGCTAGTACATGACAGACATGTCTTTAAAATTCCCTGCTGACAGGGAACAGCAGTAAAGTGAACTTGCAGGATTATCTCAAATTGCTTTTTTAACAAACTCCTCTCAATATTAGAAGTGGCTGACAAACTGTGTTGTGGATTTTCCCGAAGAAGTAGAATTAGAAAATTTTCTGAAAAAAATTCTAGTGTTCTAAATAATGTTAGATAATTTAGTCTGTTTGACTCATTTTTATTCCCCAACCTTGTGCAATAAAAATACCAATTCTCTAAACTTGAAATCCATGTCAATTTTATATGCAGTATAAATATATCAAAAGTGATCCCAATTGCTGCAAAATATTTGAGCTGAGTTACTCGTATTTGCAGATTGCTTCCAAATCTGGAAAGAACATCTCTTGAAATAAGTTCTGGAAGAGTAAATGGTGATTTACTGATTCTTACATTACCAGAATAGTATGGCTACTGCTTACCTCTGGTTCCATCTTTGCTGCCCCTGTCATGTCTGTATATAGAAGGGGTGCAGAACTTCATACCCAGAGGCCCAGTCTGGCCCTCCTGCAGCCCTAACATGGCCCTCCAGATATTCCCTATCTCATTTCCTCCAAGCAACCACAATTAGTGGTTTCCTGGCTTTTGCACCATTTTCTTCCCACATCAACCAACAGCTGAAACACTCTACCTCAAGTTTACCAACTAGAATTAAGAATTTTACATGAAATTTGGTGGTATTTTGGTCTACCTCTTCTGTCTTAAGTCTCCCCACAATAAAATGCAGGGCTCTTGAAAATGTTTCCGCAACCCTGGTAAACAAGAAACCACGTAAGATAGGCTGCAAGGTTATCACTCTTCATATTCTTGTCAACTTTTCTGTATTTTACTATCAATCAATGGCCTGTAGCACTGATGCAAGAAACAATCACATCAGTTCATCCAGTGTAGCCTCTTACTGCAACCACACAGCTCTAGAGACATAAAAGCATGCCTAGTCTATAGAAGCAAGCGCATTCACAGCTGCAGAAAATTCAGACTAAACAGCGCATTTGATATAATAAAAAGTCAAACCTTAGCATTAAAGTCACTTGTCAAATACCTGTTCTATTCACCCTTCCATGCTGCTAGCATAGGATTTTTTGAGAACTTCTTTCCAATACTTCTCCTGAAGAATGCAAGCATTCTGGAGTACAAACTACTTTTTTCTGTCTACTATCTACCACTGTAGGCTACGCTTTTCCTCCAGAATTCCTATGCATTACCATAATTCAAAGAAGTGCTCAAGCAATTAATTTCAAAGTTGACTACAGAACTCCAAAGAACCTCCAAATCAACAAACCTAAATGTCTTCATACTTTCATGAACTTTACCAAAGGAAGCAGTAAAACCTGCTTTTACTCTATCCATGGAAAGAAGCAAATGAAAATCCAAACTTTGAAGCCCTGCCAACCAAATGTCATTTTTGAAATAAGTTATGTCAAAATGTGATGTGCAAAAGAAAGAAAATGCTTCAAATTACTGTTTTGACTGAAAAGAAAAAAACAATAGCATCATGGTCATCCTAAATACAAACAATATTCTTTTGTAGTTAAACAATGTTTTGTCTTTGAATGGGTTTCTATTAGCTTAAAGAACATTATGGCTACAGAAAGAATTGTCCATTTTTCCTTACAAAAAAGCTGCAACAAGTAAAGGGACATGGAAATCTTTTCTTCTGACATCCTATTTTGATCACTCCAAGGCATTTTGCTGAACATATTAGGAAGGGAAATGAGTTTAGAAGCCAACTTAATGGAGAACCCTTGGAGCAAAATTCAGGGCAGCACTGGCCTACCTAATTGTTTTAAAAGGTGAGCCCTACTTACCCAATTATTACTTTGAGGTCTCTCAAATCCATACAGAGGGAAAGCATAAGTTTGTGAGGTTTTAAAATTATACGTGTTGTTTCTAGAATATAATAGGGTTATATTCTATAATAGGGTTACATCCCATAAGGCTGTCTGGCTACAATGCTTCTCCTTTCCCAGCAGTCTTGCCTTCTGAGGTATAGAGAAGCAGAAGCAAATGGAAGTTCTAGGTACTAGATGAAAGACTTGTTTGTCTCATGAAAGTCTACTGTTCTTTTGGACTCTACGGTTAGAGATTTAAAAGCTTCAAATGGAAATAGCTTGAAACATTGATCCCAAATAGGTTTTCTACCTTCAGTAAAGTCCAAGCTGAGGTCACTAGATGCCTAAGTGGGAGTGGGGAAGGGATACATGCCCTTAACATAACCCTTAAAAGGCAGGGATCTTATTAGCTACAGAACAGCACTTCTTTGCCATGGGGATGCCACTGTCCTAGGGTCCCCGCTTAGCAAGCATGGTTTCCTTATTGGCAAATTTTGTCCCTTATTTATGTCTGGTCAGAGGGCTTTCCTACAGATGGAGCTAAGGAAAACCTTTGCTTTTATTTAAAAAAAAAAGTAAATTGCCCACTATTTAAAACGAATACAGGCAGGAGAATTTCAGGCTAGGGCCTGATGGAAAGAACTCAATGCAAGGTAAGGCAGAGATCAGAAATTCTACTGCTAAGTTATTCCGATGGTGGTGTTCAGGTGGGGTACACAATCCAAATGCTGAAATACACACAATATAGAAACATAAAGAATTTCAACAAGCTGCTGAAAAATACTTAACTTGACAACTATGTTTGCCAAGGACTCTTCTCCGTGGGCCACTGTGCGCACCATTGTTTCAGATAACAATATTGTGAGAAGAAAGTTGTACCAAAACCTGATCAACACAGTAGAAAGAACCCTAACCTTAACCCTAACCCCTGAACCTGGAGAATGTTTTTATTAAGTAATAAAGCTTGTAAAAACATCCCTAGAATTAGAGGTATTTGAGACTAAGCATGGAAAAATACATATGTTTGTTACTTGCTGACTCTGTCAAAAAAATATATAGGAAATGAAGGGATACTCCAAGTGGCGAGAAACCTGATAGAAGAGACTGTTTAAAAAGAAAAGTAACTCAACTCAAAAGTTCATGAGAGAGCTAAAGTACAATAGACAATGGAATTGTATTGGGAGAAAGACAGTAAACCGTCCATGGTTGAAATTACTGAAGGCAGAAAATGCAGACAATCTCAAATTACTTGTCACTTTGGCATATAATATATACAGTGATCACCCTTGTAAGACTATGCCTGCATATTCATGGCCATCCAAATCCTTGGCCACTCTTTCTGCCAACCACTTAGTGTACCTCATACACAATGAAGAACCTGATAATGAATTACCAGCACTTAATGTTGCAGCTTTTGACCTATGCTACTGGGATCCTGTTTATTACAGAGAAATGTGGAGTGTGTATCAAGGCCACTGAACTAAAAAAAAATTGAAAAATGTTTGATATTCAGTATTCAGAATGGTTGTTAGTAAACAAAGAGAAGATAACAAATTTATTAGCAGTAAAATTGCAATGAGGAATGGAAATCTGAAAACTCTTCTACTAAACCACTTGCCAGAGCAAGGTGAAGCGATAGGTTTGCCTGAAGAAGTGATGAAGTCATAGAAATACATGAGTCTAATGTAAAGAAACAAACCAGATGGAGAATTAGGAAAGACTCTAGTCCCTGGAAACCTGTAAGTGACCAATACATGAGAGAAACTGATTTTTTGGTGTTGGGGTCACTGATCAGATCTTGCTGTAGAGTCCATTATTGTTACAGTTCCAGAACTGCAGATCTGTAAGGCTAATATATTAGCTTTAAAAACCTAGTTCTGCATATCAAAAAAATAGCACCAAGGTTCTACACTATGGCACTCCTGAAACAAAACAATGTCCATGACAGCAAGCTCTATAGTTTACACAGCATCAGTTCCACCTCATAGGTACAATGATGTACTACATGCCTGACTGCCAGAAAGTGCAGAATTAAAAATAAATAAAGTGTCTCTTAAAGAAATACAAATGAAAAAGGAAAAAGCAGAAGCCCATGGTTTTCTGAAAACATGAGATGATAAGCAAACTTGGCTAACGGAACTTATGTGAGATATCTTGGGTATAACATGTTTTACAAAAAAAAATAATCCTGTACAACGTGATGACCTGATCCTTCCTGACATACCTGCAGAGACGCAGCGATCAGAAAGCTACAGCTGAAGAAGGAAGGAACTTTTCCTTGGGAATCATGTTGAAAGCCAGAGCTTACTATTAACAGGTTTGTTAAAACCAACAGTCAAAATGCATGTACATTTGTGCAGGATATGTGTGAGCAGAAGGGATGTTT
The DNA here is from genome assembly GCF_004798865.1 of Varanus komodoensis. Classification (NCBI taxonomy): domain Eukaryota; kingdom Metazoa; phylum Chordata; class Lepidosauria; order Squamata; family Varanidae; genus Varanus; species Varanus komodoensis. The sequence continues at coordinate 5,023,310 of NW_025335268.1, read as the reverse complement.
TTCAGCTAAACACCTTCTTACTGAGATGGACACCATACTTTTTCTATCAAAGATCCTCTATCAGCACAGCCACTCACACTGTTGTAAAGGGTGTGCCAGACTTTTCCCAGGTAGAGATGGTGTATATGCAGATGAAGCCTGTGAACAGTAGCCAGTAATTTCTGAAATGCCCCATTTCCCACATGGCATTGATTTAGGAGGTTCAATGTCTGAGTGTTTTGCCAGCTGTTGTCCATAACTTCTGGCAGCAATTGCAACTCTTCTACCACGCTCAATGCAAAATGAAAGAATTGTGCTTCAGCATAAGCTTATAGTGGATGACACACAAACAAGTACAACAAAACAGACAGTCGATGCACTGCTAAACATAGCTCAGAATGGGAGTGGTACCTATTATGATACCCGGCCTGCTGTTGTTCATTTTCGTTCAACCAAAGACAGTAGAACATCAGCCTGTTCCAGAGATTTATGATGACTGGGATTTTGTTGATTTTTTTAAACTTGTGGCATTAAACATTTGGCTAGAAATCCCCAGAATGCCACATTTCTTTAAAACTGCAATGATTTACTCATGTAATGTATGTTTCATGACATTATTTAAATGGATGTGCTTAATGATTTAAAATTCAAAAAGTTGGTTTCAATTATTTTGAAGTGCATTTTTGAGTATTATTCTCTATAGTATTTATCTATTGCTAAGTGTAATAAAAACCTTAAATGGCGGAGGGGGCAATTCATTTTACCTCAGTGAAAATTCAATTTTAAAAGCTCTGATTTGCTCTTACATACTAAACATACTTAAACCTGCCTGAGAAAATATCAAAAAAGATAGACCAAGTTGAAAAATACTAAAACAAAGAGAAGATGTACTTGTCTATTCAGTAATTCTACCACCTGCTGACTCACTCTGTAAATATAAGAAAAGGTGGGTGTTGAGGAGGGCAAGACTATCACTTCCTTACTCACACCAGATATGTAATTCTGCAGACCAATAAGATCTGAACTGAAGCCATTGCATAAACTGAATGGCTCTGAAAGCATATTTTTCCTACTGTAAAAACCAGTACCTGAGCTGCAACATGTTAAAAGAAACAAAGTCAATTCATCTTATGGAGGCAGATCACAAAAATATCACACCTGTTTCTGTAACATGACTGCAAATGGGAACTAAGATAATAGTCATGAATTTATCCAATTTGTTCATCCCCAAGTCCACTTCCACCTACCGTCTTGTGGGGGAACAACTTCACTGTCCTACTTGTTTCAACAGACACACATGGATGGAGAAAAAGGTCTGCTGGTTATGACTCGGCAATCACAACACATTTTATCCCCTTGAAAAACTACCTAAGGCCTAACACCCAAGGGCTCATCTTAAAGGATTTAGAATAGCTGGAAAATAATAATAGCAATTTAAAAATCTCAATGTAGCTCAACCTTAAAACAGGTCTATATATTACACATTCCCATTAAATTATACTTCATAGGAATATAAATCCCTAGCTAAGACTTTTTCAGAACTAACAAAATTATCATTAATCAGTGGGCCTTTTAACACTTTTCAGCCAAAGTGCTAGCATCACTGGCAATTCTGACTCCATTTAAGGTTAGATTTTACTTTAAAACTAGGTTCTGGGGAGCAGTTGAGAACCAATTTGGGAGAAGGTCCTACAGATACTTCACCAATAACTGCCCCACAACAACAAAAAACCAGTATCATTGTAGCATAAAACATGGAATAGCAAGTATCATGTATGAGTTCTATCACAGTTTATGTCTAGGTTCTTAAACTGCATTTGAAGGTGTGCACTATAGTTCATATTTGAAAGTAACACCCAAGCCACTATAAATTGTCATACAATGACAAGGATTACAAAGGTTTTGTATGTCTCAGTGCAATTCATTTGGACAACCGTGTGATGTAGGCATTTCAGAACTCTTTGAAGGCATTCTAGAACTCTAATTGAACTAAGGCATAGAACCCACTGCTGTTTTAATTATCTTTGTTTCCTCTCCTTTCTCCTGTTGTCACATACTTTCACATTAACTCTCTCTCTCTCTCTCAGAGTTCGTATGTGGTGCTAGCACACTGACATGGCATTCCCAGGAAAGGATAAATACTGTGTTTGCTTAGAAAAGTGAGCATTGTCAACTGTATCACGTTTTACATCAACATAGTAAAAGTCTGGTTCAATTCAACCCCCATTAGGTTACTGCACAACAAATAGGCCTTTTCCCTCCCACCCACAGTTCACTTCCCATCAATCGTGCCTGTCTACCAGAAATAGCACGTGCAGATATAATGCCAGATTTAGACAGCCTGAGCCTTTAGTGTCTAGTTCCTCTGTCTTTCAAATAACTACCAACTATATGAAATGGACATTCCAGGAATGTTTCTGTTACCCCAAACCTAACATCTTCCATCCTTGACTGTGTCAGTATTTAAGAGTTCCAACAGAACATGCAATTTTAAAAACTTGCATACGTTAAAGCTTGCTCTTATAAAGTTTTTCATTGTTGTTTCACTCTACTGTACTGTTTCTATAACAACCTTCCAGTGAAATTAATCACACCTTTTAAAAACTGCTGTAGCTTTTATCTTAGGCCTCTCTTATAGAGTCACCACACATAATGGAATGCTGGAATGGTGCACTGCAACAACAAAAAGGGGGAGCCCAGGAAAAGAAGGGGGATTACTGTCCGCCCTTGCACACAGACATACTTCTCAAGTAAAAGGAGAAGCATAAGGACCATTTTGTGTTAAGGCAGAGTATGAATGCCCTTGCTGTGGAATGATGGCCAGACAGAGCAGCCTGGCTTTTGGAGGTCAGACAACGCACGCATCCAGGCCGGGCCCGTTCAAGGCTGCAAGTCCTACAGACGCAGGACAAGTACCTGTCTGGTCGGCCCCAGCTGGGTAGTAAGTAGCCGAGGAACTGGGGAGGGGAGAGTATTTATAAGGATCTGTGCGGAAAGTTTGCCCGAAGAAAAGCTTGGTGTGAACGGAGACTGGCTGGCCAAAGGCAGAAAAGGGATCCTGACACTCCAGAAAATACTTTGCATGGGCTTCTTTGCGCGGGGCGCGTCCGGCGGCGGGAAGGAAGGCGGCCCCCGGGTGTGGCAGGGAAGGGGAGAGAGCATCCCACCGAGCCTGGCTGCAGTGCAGGGAAAGGCGCGGAGGGGACCATCGGGCGGAGGCCTGACCGGGGCAGCCGAGCGGGAGGGAAGGGAGAAGGGCTACCCCAGGCGCTGGCTCGCTAGGCAAGTGCCATGAGAATGGGGGTTCCAGACGGTTCCTCTCCCGCTCACGGAAGGGAAGCCGCCCCTCCCTTGTAAACCCGCCCGGCTGGCCGGAGCCAGGGGCGGCTGTGGCGTGAGCGAGCCCCCACCCCACCCGACGGGCAGACGGACGGGCAGGAACTCCGCCCGGCGGCACTCACGTTCTCGGTGTCCCGCTCATTGACGGTGGGCAGCGGCGTGCGGGTGGACATCTTGCGCGTGCGGTTCTGCAGCCGCCGCAAAGCCGGCCCGGGCCAAGGCGGGGAAGGGCCGAGCCACGGCCGTCCGCCCTGCCGTCTGCCGGCCGGCCGGCCTGGCTGGCTGCCTGCCTCTCCCGCCCTAGCCTCGCACGGGCAGGCCTCTGCGACGCGGCTGCTCCTCTTGCGCTCCCGGGCAGGGCGGAGGCGGCCCCACTTAGGCTCCCGGAGTCCCGGCCATGGCTGCTGTGTCGGCCGCCTTCGCCTGCACCGCCACCGCCGCCGTCCCCTGGGCCGGGATCACGGCGGCGACCGCGGCAGCAGCAGCAGCAGCAGCAGCAGCAGCAGCTGCAACCTCGCCAGCTCCTCCTCCTCCTCCCGCAGCCGCCACCACTGCGCGCTCAGGTGAGCGGCCGGCAGCGCAGCGCTGGGAAGCCGGAGCTCTTTCCTCGCCGCATCCGGCGGCGGCGTCGACGACTCCTCCCCTCTCCCCGAGCTGGGCCCGGCCCGGCCCGGCCCGGCCGAGGAGGAGAGGAGGCGAGACGGAGCTCACACTCTCTTTGCCGAGGGAGCCAAAGAACAGCGCAGCCGGCTACTTCCAGCTCAAAGAAAACACTAGGGGCGCTTCAGCCAGGCTCTGCGGAGAGGCGCTCGCCTTGCTCGGTTGCTGACGACGACAGCACCCAGCCCCTTCCCGCTACACACTCGCCCAAATCAACCCCTCCCGCTTGCTGGGGTTGCTCCTCTTTTCGCCCAGTGGTAGCTTCACACGACCCTGGCGGGAAAGGGCTTCCATGTTCGACTCGGCGCGAAACACGCGTCCAGATCGAGACGGTCTACGCTCCAGATCTTCATGGAAGAAAACGGAGACTGGCACACTTTGATTTTCACACCAAAGATCCCTGAACTCCCTCATCTCTGGTTTGTCTGGGCCCCCAGTCTGTCTTTAGCCGACAGCTTACACATCGTGGAAGGATCTTTTGCATTGCACGTATTAGCCTGTTCTTGCTCTTTCTTTGCTTCCTTTGGCGAGAGCTATTAGCAAAATATATTTATCCTGCAAAGTGCATCACCAAAAGTTCCGGGGGAACCTCGCCTGCCACAGCATTTTAAAGGACAGGCTGTGCACTGCAAGGTACCTTACTGTGTATGTCACACAACATGCAGGATGCCTTTGCTTCCTACTGAGAAGATTTGGGCTACAATGCTGTGCACACTCACTCCCCCAAATTTCATAGTGTTGCACTGCTAAAAGAGAGAGAGAGAGAGAGAGAGACTCAGGCCAGGTTCAGATCTTGAAATGTAGACTTTAAAAAACTATACTGTGTCATAGTTAACCACAATGGTGACAGAACATAGTGGATTACAAATTCACATATGGCCCTTTCGTTATTATATGGTTTGTCTTTGTTTTCATATGGAAATGCTTTAAAATGTAAGATTCTGTACGTTGTGCATCTCATTTCTTTCATTTGTAATAGCCAATTTCATAAAAATGACAATGCAGAAAAGGCAACATAATAACATATTAACAAATCTTTAGTATAGAAATCTTAAAATAAGAGACAATAGGTTTAAAATACTAAAGAATAGTTGTTACAAGATACCAGGACCTAATAAAACAACTGATAAAATGGCCCTGTTGGATGCCAGCAAAATTCTTGGGAGCTGAGGAAAGTTTTAACCTGGTGCTGAAAAGATGACTGTGTCAGCACCAGACGGACTTCAGAGGAGAAGGCACTCCGCAGGTGGAGCTGGGAGGATAACACCCAGAAGGCTGTCTCCCTTGTTGCCAGACGCCAAGCTCCTCTCGGAGAATGCACTTGTAGAAGGACCTCAGATGAGGATTGTAGTCTGTAGGCACACTCATAGTACAATAGATGCTCTACCAGTTATTGTTTTCCTGCCATGAGTATTTGCATCTGTCACAAATTATGATGTACATAATTTTCTACATGAAATTAGTATGCCCAGAGTACCGATTTCTGTTAAGGCATACTACACGTATGCAACAAGCATCATAGATGAGAGAATCATTTGCAAGGTACACACATTTTTCTGCTCTTGGACATGAAATTTGCCATGTAGGATTGTCCAGAACCTGGTCGCATTTGCAATAGGAGTTGTGTGCCAACTTGATGCCAAAGATGTTAAAACTTGGGTTGTTTGGTCTGTCCAGTCTTCCAAACCTGTGAACAGACTAATCTTACACAGGCCAGACAGTGTGATCCCATGCACTTTTACTCAAATGTAAGCTCTATGGAGTTCAGTGAGGCTTACTTCCAGGAAGATGCACCAGATTGCAGCTTAAGGCACAGTTCAGCAACAAACAGACTTACCCAACACTGCAGAAATGGGGTGGTGGGAGGAGAACCTTGCCAGTGTCTCTACAGCATACTGGGGATCCCACCCTCTTTTGTATCCCATATGCCTTTAGAAAGAAAAATGCAATATTACTGTGTGCACCATTATGCACTACACTGATCATTTGAAAGTAAAACAAACTTCTTGGAGTAGCTACAACCGTGAACAGGTGTCTACTGCTGGCTGTAGAGAAATGCCATCCAAAGGTGGTAAAACTAGAGAAAATAATACCATGACTGCATTCAGACATGATAGGCTTCAATGGTTTTTATTATTGTTGGTCTGTCGTGTTGCTTAAACCCAGGATCATGGTTTCCATGGTTGTGGTGTACAGCTATCGCACAGTTCCCTGGAGAGAGCAGCAACTGCAGGGGCCCTTCAAGCCAACCAGGATCTATGTGCAAGCCAATGAAGAAGAGGCAGGCAACAAAGGCAGGGAGCACCTAGGACTTAAATTTCAAATACAGTGGCCGATGTGATGCATGTCAACTGCAGGAGAGCTGAATAGGGAGGATGGAAACCATGGTAACATAGACACCAGTTGATTGTTGGGTAGATCATGATAAAAAAATGAACCCTGGTAACCACACAAGGTTTCTTGTGTTGTGTGAACCCAGCCACTGTGTCCTTTGAGTGAACCAAGGTATTACACAGTTGTTACAGCACAGAGCACTAACAAAGTAATCATAATAAAAATACCAAACTATTGGCCAGAAGTACCCTACATGGGATTTGACAAGTCTTTCTCCCTCAGCCCTAATCTTCATTATGGAAAGAGTAATGGCCTACCTTAGAGTTTTGCAGTAGTAAGATTTTACTACTCTACAGTGGTGTACAAACATGAACTGTGTTGGCTGCTTCTTGGGGAAAGTTGTGTGGGAGTTCCATCTGGGGTGGGGAGAGCAGCTAGTGGAACCACAAAGATGCAATATTTCCTGACAGTGCCTCCATCTCCAGCCCCCTTCTGCAAAGCACAACAGTGCCCTGAAATAATCTTTCTAGCTTTAGCAGAGCAGGATGAGTGCAAGATGACTTTTACCTCCATGCTTCTCCTGTTCTTCATAGGACGCCTGTAAACTTCTTGTTCAGGACATTCCTACTGGATTGCATCCTTAAAATATTTATTATTTTTAATATTAAGTGATATAGAAATACCACAAGTAATAAATCAGTGGCCTTTAAAAGAGCTAAGTTGCCTTTTAATTGTCATATATCTAAAATGTTCAGCATTGCTTCAGATTGGAATTGTGCAGTTTGATCAACTTAGTGAATGTTTTTCAGAAGGACTGATATTGATTCCTCCATGGATTTGTGATTGTAGGGGAAAGTGGCTTAGACTAAAGCCTGTATAAATGTATTCAGCATCACCACCAAGTCAGGAAAGACTCCCTGACTTCCTGTAATAGCATCTGAACATGAGCTGACTGGTAACACCATAGACCTTATAGGGTTCTCATCATGCATAATGCTGCGTATATGTCTAGTAACCCACAAGGTTCCCCCCAGTACTCTTTGTCAATATTATTGTTTGCTGTTGTAATGCTAATTGTGTTTTCAGAGTTCAAATATTTTGCTTTTAACAACAGACCCACAGAGAAAGCTGTGTCAGCTGTAAGTGACAGAGAAAGACTTGATGTACAAAATCATAAGGAGAAATGACTAACAGAACAGTTTCCATTTGCTGGAGTCTTCTTTTCTCTCTCTGCATAAATAAATATGCTTAGCTAATAGACTTTGTGACAGTATGCATTTTTGCCTATTAGGAGGGTCATTTTGGTCAAGCATTGAATTTAAGAGCTAATCTTTTTGATTTTCAAGAAGATAGCTCAAGTCAAACCAGTGAACAAAAAAATCTTATTGTTGTGGATTTGCAAGGTCTGAAACAGATAAACACCTGGAAATTTAAGAAGGAAATTACCACCCAGTATAAGCATTATTCTCTGGTGAAGAAAAATATAGGCTGGACTTCCTCTTTACGTAGTCAAGATCAGCTGCTACCCTTTGAAAATTCCTCACAGCCTTTTAGAACTTCTGGGAACTGGATATTTGTCAACTAGAATCACAAGCAATACAACAGAGCATCAGGCAGCAAGTATATTTCACTAAGATCAGTTATTTGGCTATTTTCCTGGGTATTTAAATGCTCCTTACATCATTACTGGATTGGCTTTTTGGAGCATGTAAGCCTGCAGGACCCTAGTTCATCAATCGCTCATCACTGCACTACAAGGTTTTTAACCTGCTGCTTTAGCAATGCTTCTGCTTCCTGATTCTTTAGGAAGCAGGAATTAGGACTGGGTGCTTTACATACTTTGTTTTGTCACCCATGTTTTTTGTCCTTTTGCTGCCTTTCTATATGTTCCATTACACAAATACAAAGTGGTGTTGCAGAAATGTGAAAATACACAAGCTTCTCCTTCCACTTCATTCCAGATAACAACACACTTTTCTTGCTGTTAAGACGTGGAAATGCTTGGAAAGCACAGGAGAGACCCTAGAAGTTGACAAGATTGTGTCAAGCAGCCACATACTAGAAATCATGAGCATACAATAAATGCCTCATGAAAAGAAAACCAATTTATTGCACTGTCACCATGCCCCGTTCACAAAATGTCACAAAATGTGCTCAGATGATGTTGCCTTCTACTTCTTACTCATGTCTCCTTGCCCTTTCTTCCATCTCATTTCTTAATGTGGAAAAGCTATAAAGAAAGAATAGGGTTCTGTAGTAGCTGAACAACACTTTCTGGCAGGAATCCTTCCTATGAGCCTTTCAAAAACATCACAAGAAATTACATAAAAGAAAATACGCAGAAAGAAGGGCACAAAATGACACGACTGCACGAACGATGGGCCATACTGGCAATGGGTTTGCCTGATTCCAAGTCACATTTGGTGTTTGGATTGGTGAAATGCATGAAAGAAGCCACAGAAAGACAGTAGGGTGGCTAGGGAAGCCAGCACATGGCAAGTGTGAGGGCAGTGGCTGCTGAAAAGGTCAAACTGGCCGTCCATCTCAGTATAAATGTTGCTTTGTGTACATGCAGTGCTTTCTGTGTAGGGAGAATATTGTGCTTGCAACGTCCTGCATTTTTATCCCCTTCCTTTCCCTAGAACATCCTTGGTGTCTGTTTTGTTTGTTTTAACCTGACTCATGCTTGCCAAATGCTTGGGGCCAAATTAGAGAATTTGTAGGTTATATAAGAACAAGCAGTCCTAACCAGGGTTTCTCTCCTTAGATCTGTCCTATCTTTCAGCTCTTCCCTTCCAGTTATAGCTGTTCTCGCAACACATGTCAAAAGTTTGAAAATGGAAATTAAGCAGCCACTCCAATGCCAAGGTAAAAGTAAACTCTGCGAAATCTGAGGCAATGTTAGACATTTTTGTTTATGATTTCAGTATTGGCTTCTTGTATCTTAAAATAGTTCTTTTGGGTATGGATTTTTAACACTTCAATTCTGTAGCATAAATAAGATATCCTGTATAGAATTTTCATGTGATTGTCTTATGGCAACAACAATTAGCATATCATTTTCATACAATGACAACCTCACAGGCATTGCTTATTTTGGAGGAATGCACATCCATGCTTTAAAGAAAGAAAAAAGTGTTTACACAAGTGGGCTAACCCATAACAGATGATGTCATACATGATTCAGACATTTTAATGGGCTCAATCTACAGCATATGGTGGTGCTGTTGATAACTCTTCTCAAAGCCATACAGTAAAGTATTTACTGATTTCCCTTCCCTCTGTAATGGACTTGTAATTCCTTTTCCTTTTATTTAAAATGTTTCAATCCCACCTGTCAGCAAAAGCTTCCAATAAGCATTTAAAATGCAACAGCCAATATGAATATTAAGTGAGCCAGGGGAAAGCAATAGTAAGGACAGTTGATAAAGGCAGAGAAACAGCAAGAATAAAGCCATGTAAATATTAAAAGATCAGGTGATTCAAATTGTCTTCATCTGGTGCTCCAAAGCTAAGAAATAGGCATTTGTTGAATGGCTTTGGAAAGAGTTTTCCCCACTCAGGGCACCATCCCCAAAAGGCCTTTTTCCTGGCATATCATTTCACATCAGCTAGTCTGAGAGCAGCAGTACAAGACCTCAGAGACAGACTTTAAAAACCAGGCAGATCCATATACTTTGTCTCCTGCCCATTTGTGCCTTCTTTATTCCTAATGGTGGGAAAGGCCTGTTTCTGTAATATCCAAGACCAGCATGACAGGTAGGCATGGTTAGGCACCTGCCTAGAGCCTATGCTCCAGCAGGCACCCCCTGGCAAAGCCCGTCGCACTTGCTTCACCTCTTCACCAGTGCAGTCTGCTTGCTCACTTGCCTCTTGCTGCAGCCCAGACAGGGGTGGTACTGGAGGACCGGTTGATGCCACTGCTTAATTGCCCCGCGCCTTTCAAGCAGGCAAGAGGTAGCCGTGATGAGAAAGGATGAGGAGCAATGCCAACTAGTGAGCGGTGTTGATAAGGTAGACTCGCTGAGGATGGAGTCCCATTGAGGGTGCCTTGCCCAGGGATCCTCAGCCATCTGACTAGATGGCCCAGGAGGCCCCTTCTGACTCACTCTGTTTCTATGTTTCTAAAATGTGCAACTGGCAGAGATTGCACCACCAGCCCATCTGCAGTCTTAAGAAGTTTCTCACTGGACTATTAATTGCTGCCTGGAAGCAAGAAGCTGTGCAATGGTCTAGAGCAGGGCTAAAGCAGGGCACCAGAATAAGACAGAAAAAGAGTGATCAAGAACTGGGCCCAGAGAGTAATCAAAGACCAATCCTTGCAAACCTTAAACAGGTCCCAAAAAAGAGACAAGTTTTAAAAAATCAACCAAGGTATCCTTTTGGAGCAGCTGTCATGGAAAGAAGTGCTTTGTGCTGGTTCCACACTTAGAAGGGTAGTGCGGGGGAATTTCTGCTTAGCTCTGTGGCATCAGTGCTTCTGAATTCTATTAGGTTCTCTCTGGTCCCCCATGCAGTTTAACATCTACATGAAAATGCTGAGTGAGGTTATTTGGGGTTTTGGGGTCCTCCTTTGCAGAGGACACACAGATCCACTTCTCTTTGGAGCTAGGTTTGGCTGCAGGTGTGGTGAACTGTTGCCTGGCTGCAGTAATAGATCAACAGAAGTTCAGTGCAGAAGAGACAGAGGGACTGCTAGCAGGTGGTTTTTCAGTCTGGACGAGTGGGATTCAGTCTCTTCTGTAGGTACTTGGACTCCCCGTGTGTAACTGGAGGGTAGTCCTGGATCTCTCCCGGTCTTTAGAACCTCGGGTGACCTGTGTAACATGAAGCACCTTTTATCAGCTTTGGTGGTTATCTCAGCTGCAACCCAATCTAGCTGCTGTGGTAACTTCCTGTTTGGACTATTATAATGTGTTGCATATGTCTGCATGTGAAAATGGACCAGAAATGTTAGAGCAAAATATGACTGCTAGAATTCTAAATGGGCTCAAGAGTTATGAGCATTTCTTTCTTGCCTATACTGGCTCCCAGTTTGTTTCCAGGACCAGTTCAAAGCATGCTGTTTTTGACATAAACATAAAGCTTTATACTGCTTAGGACTCAGTACTCCCACTTCCTCCCTGTACCTGCCTGGACACCTTTCTTCAAGTGTCCCTCATTCGGAGGCTTGCCTTGGAGGGGTTTTTTGAGGGACTCAAATGTGGTGGGGGGGAATTTCCCAGTGGTGGCCTCTGGCTCTGGAGCACTTTCCAAAAGGAATCTTGCCTGGAATATTTTAAAATATTTTAATATTTGTTATACGTTATTATTTTGTCTTGTAATACACTTTTACTTATGACTATTATATTTTATGCTGTCTTGATGTGTTTGTTTATTTTAAGTACAGGAGAGCCAGTGTGGCATGTTGTTTAGAGTGCTGGACTGAGGACCAGGGAAATCCAGGCTCTCGCTCCCACTTGGACATGAAGCTCACTGGATGGCTTTAGGTCGGTCACTCATCCTCAGCCTAACTTCTCTCTCACAGAGTTGTTCTTGTGAGGATAAAATGGAGCTATGCAAACTGTCCTGGGATCCCCACAAGAGGAAAACGGAAGGATATAAATGTTCTGTAACAATAATTATTACATTTTACATTATTTTATACTGCCCATAGTCAAAGCTCTCTGTGCAGTTTACAATGACAATCATAGAATCATGCACTCAAGTCACCCATCCCAATTCTGACCAGGCTTGACCCTGCGTAGCTTCCAAGTTTAGGCAGGATCAGGTACTTCAGCCTACATATAATAATAATTCATGATAATGGTCCTCCTTATGTCCTCAGCTCTCTTCCTCTGAACAAAGTCACTGTGTTTTAATACACAAAACAGCTGCACCTTACTCCAGCAAGATGTATGTGGTTCATCCCTGATACAGAAGTACTTTGATATCCTGGAAAAAAAATCCTTGGTTTCCCAGCTTTGGTAGATAGGGAAATGCAATGAATGAGAAGTTCTACTTTTCCAGAGTAGTACTTAGTAGTTCTTATTTTCCAGATGATTAGGAAACCTGAGTGCCAAGAGTGGAACCTCAGCAGATTTTTGTTATATTTATTGTACTTGTTCAACCTCCTTTCAGTGTAGTATATTGCACTGAGCCTCATTTCAGCCAACACACATGAGAATCTGATAGCAATAGAAAACTAACCCATCCTTATATCTGCCATTGTAGTGGAAGTAAAACACACAGAGAGATGCTTTTTCTGTAGAGCCATGTGCCATTTAACAATCCTCTGCAACCAACAATTGAAGGCAAGACAAAAATAAACCTCTATATTCCAAGAGCAGACAACCTTTTTTGGGCCATGCACCCATCAGGCAATTTGAGAAACTGCTCTGGGTGGCATTAAAATTGGCTGCTGTGGGAAGCAAGGCATAGAAGAGGTAACCTGCCTGACAGACTGAGTATGAAGCAGGATAGGAACTGACAACAAACTAAACAGCACCTTCGAAATCACCATTTTCAGCAACACAGTAAACCTATTTCACAGTGATGTCAGCTGCCAATGTGGGTTAAATGTGTTAATTAAAACAAAAAAGTGAGAGAGGGAGGGCATGTTGGTGGGCACCAAGAAAGGTGTCCTGGGACACAGTGGCGTCAGTACGCATTGTGTTGGCCACTCTTATTTTATTCATGCCAGTGATGAGAGGAAAGGTTGTGCCATCTTCTCCTGTAATCACCCAGTTCAGGAGGGAAAGATGCTCTGTGAAATCACCAAATGGTGGGGAAATGGAAGGACTGGGGCATCCCTGGAAAGGTCGCCAGCTCCCTCCCACAAACTGGGCTGTGCCAGCAGATGGACACATGCCACCCACAAGTGAAGGGACCCAGTCTCTTTAGGCAGAGCCAGGGACATGTTTGCCAAGCTGCTACACCTTGAACATGTAAAAACCTACCCGGCAGGGTTGTTGTGGGGATAAGATTGAGAGCAAGAGAAGAATTGAGTAAGACACTTAGAGTTAATTGTAATGAAAAGTGGGATATAAATTCCCTGAAGTTACTGGCTAGCAGTCACCTGGAGCCTGGCTTATCTCCCCAGAACCCTAGCAAAACAAGAAGCCACTCTCTCTGATCCTAGCCTACTTCACACAGTTGTTGTGATGACAACAGGAGGGGAGGAGAAGCAGTTGTGCCCTCTTGAGCTCCTTGGAAGAAAAATGGTATACAAATAAATAAATGCCTCAAGCTGCAGTGCCTTCCCCATTCATTCATTCATTCATTCATTCATCAATTACATATTTGTGCTGAAAGTGAAATTTCTCCATGGTTTTAACCCACATGATTTCACATATTTGATTCATGTAGGATTAAAGTATTTTTAAATCATTCTACATTTTTAAAATACAGAACTGAATAATAATTGCCCAATAAATGTCTGTGTGTGAGAGAGAAAGAGAGATAGACAGAGTAATGCACACACTTCATTGATATGCTATGCAAAGAAGGATAACACACAGTCCAGATACAGTAAAGTGTGTGGTAGTTAACAAAAAATGTTTCAATTTCTGCAGTGCTTTCTCCCCACCCCCAAGTTTGGTGGAAGAATGTATGATTTTTCATAATAATGAGGCGCCTTAATTTTTTGTATATCATTTTGTTATAGGAATAGCTTATTTAGAGCTCCTTGTTTACCATGAGATAATCCTCCATGGCTTCTGTAGACACAAAGAAAAGCCCAGCGTTTTCCAGTCCCCACAGGGAATGAATGCACTGTCTCATAGCAACACACACAAACTGCTCTGTGGAATGGTGGTATTCCTTGATCAGGTAAGAGAGACGGGACTCTCCAATGGGATATAGTGCCTGTCTGTTTTCAGTGATGCATCGTTTACACTGGCAGGCCATCACACAATAGTTCAGAGACTATACGCCAGTGAAGAACATCACTTCCTATAATAGTGAATTGAGGTGGTGAATGCCAACAGGAAGAAAGTCAAAACAAATAAGAAACAAGAGGGAAGTATTAGCACGCTTGGGGGAACTTTGAGGTTTACAGATGTACAAAACTAAACCAAAAAATAACTTAATATGCTGACTCCTTCCTGCAAAACAATCCAACGAGGACCAAATATGCTTAGTAACTCAAAAAAATGCAGTGTGCCAACTGCAAAAGAAAAACCAAAAAATGGGAGTAGGTATGAATGCAATGGCTGGTTGGCTGGTTAGCCAGTTGCTGCCCTGAGAAGAGTGCTGCTATTAGAAATTAGGATAACATTTTGTTACAGATCCCTCCTGTACAGCACTACAGTTGAAATGTAGTGGATTTTGCTTTGCATCAAATGCAGCCTTAGAATGACCCTAGCTTGACTCTTATACTTTTTTCTTCTTATTCACTCCTCTCAGAGAAAGTAGGAGTCTCACAAAAGTAAGGCACTGATGCTGGTTCATGCTAATCATTACAAGGAGAAAACATATTCAAGGCTTTATTCTAAAAGATTTAAAAGTCAATTTGCACAAGGTTTTTTAATGGAGATTTATTTCCCTTGTTCACATTTAAGCTCATTGTTCTAAGTAGATGTAACTCTCTGGATTCTGATCGTATCTAAAAAAATCAGGAGATTGTGTAAGATGATCAAGAAAAATGGCAATATTGCCCCATTTATTAATGTAAGCAAGAACTAGATTGTTCCTAGGGATGGCCAGAACGATCTATTTCTGGTCATGTCAGTCTTGCATATATCAGTCATATGTCCATTCCATTCTATTTTCACATCAGTCTTTGTTTTAAAAAGGTTACAGTTATTTTCATACACAACTTTTCCTAAAATGTGCACAATTGTATGTAACTCCCTCTAATATACACATTTTCATATGCAATTTCTTCTAATATACAGTGCTTATACACAACTTTAGAGATTAAAAAATGGCTTTGAAGTGTACGGTCCAAAGGAAAACTCTGTTCATGTCTTTACAGTAGTCCAGAATGTGTGAATTAGCTGATCGCTGCCTCTGATACTGCAGGTGCTACATAGTCTTCATGGCTAGTAGATACTGAGAGCCCTAGCCTCCGTGAATGTCTCTAATCCTCTTTCAAAACCATCCAAGTTCACAATCACTACATCTTGTGGTTGCAAATGCCATCTATCACGAATCTTTCCACATTTAGCTTCATTGGATGACCCCAAGTTGTAGTATTCTATCTACTTTCTCCACACCATGTATATTTTTCCCTCGACTAAGCTGAGAGACATACTTCTTTCCGCCCCTGGGATGGTATCACCAGCTATAGGCAGAGAGGCGGTGGGGGATGGGTGGAGCATGGCACATTGGATGACCCAACATCATGGCTTCATGCTCTGAGACACAGTTCAGTGTGTCTTAAGGCACACATCTGGGCAATCAGTGCTTTATGTCCTACATCAGCCATGGCAGGCCTTGACCGGGCTGAGGGGCTGAGCCAGGGCGTGTGCCTCTTCCATGCATTGGCACCCCTGGAGAGGTCGTTGGGGTCTCCACAGAGAGGCTGCATTGCTGATCCCTCAGTCTTGACTCCTGGTCAGAGAACCAGCCAATGCCCTGGCACTAGCCTAGCAGACTCTCTTCTGAGAGGCTGCCCAGGCACCCTTCCTCAACAACAACAATAGTCATGCTGGCTGGGGAGCATGAGAATTGTAATCCAACATATTTGGAGGGTACTGAGTTGGGGAAAGCTGACCTACCCCATGCGTGAGCATCTATTGCATAGATATTTCTAACGGAGTAATGCTAAATTATCTCTTAGACCACTTTGCTCTACTCTGCTCTTTTACAGCTTTCAATCAATGGCTGTGCTTATGATATGGAGCATGGCACTTTCACACAGACTCAGCTGTTGAGAGGCTGGATTTAAGCCAAAGTGTTATTAAAACATTCTCTGTGGGTTGTAATGTAGGGCTGTATGGAATGAGGGGGCTGTGTACATTCAGTCATAAGCTGAGCTGACAGTCTACTCTAAAAATATGTGTAACAGCTCCTTCCATATAGTACTGTGCAAACACACACACACATTTTGCATGCTGGGTAAAATATCAGGAAGTTTTAAAATCTGTACAAGTATCTCCCAAGGGAAAGCCCCATATTCAGGTTTATTTACAAATGGTCTACATATAGATCTAGAAAATGCATTCCCACAAGAAATGGTCTTTGTGAAAAAGAGCAGGAAGGGAAGAGATAGGTCTGGTTCACAATCCCACCATCCTCCCCCAGTCCAATCAAGCTTTGTCTCAGATCTGTTTTGCTAGTTTTGATCTAATCTCTCTCAGAACCTGCCATCTCATTCCATTCTTCAAAGTTCAACAGTCTGGTTTCCTTGCAGGTGCAAGCTATGATAAATAATAAATAGCTCTCAAAAAAAAAGTCTGGTCATTTCCGGAAGACAGTGAGCAGTGGACTGTTCCAAAAACTTGCTGCATTACATGCACCAGACTAGCCAATTTTGCATCATGCCTGACAAAGTGTGCATGTGTGTGCACATGTGCATGTTTACACACCAACATGCCATCAAAATGGGATTTTTATTTTAGCAAATTCACATAGATTGCCAAGCCATTTTTTACATTTACCATGGGCTGATGCTTTAGCCCAAAGTGGGCTGCTAATGTGCAAACGAACCATGCTTGTTTTCCTCATTTCTGCTTTGTTTTGCTCTTACTCCTTTTGCCAGCCCTCAGAACAGTTTCATTTCTAGCTTACTGTTGCCATGCACCTCTGTTTCAGTGGCATAAACTAGGTATAAGGCCTGGTACAGGGTTCAGACATCATGAAAAGCCATGGTTTCAACAAGCTGGTTGAAACCACAGATTGATACCCATGTTAGATAGTTGTCTCATGAAAACCCAGATCGATTTTCCTGGAAAGTGGTTTGTGTATGGACAGCAAGCCACCCAGTAACTCATGAGCTATTGTAGGGATGTTGTACCCACAAATGGGTCGTTGTGTATTATCTGTCATGGGTACAGGGAATCAGCCACAGAACCCCATGACAAAAGCAGCAAAATACCTTAGTCAGTCTTGCTACAAGATTCCTGACTGCCAGTGCTAGCCACCCTCAAAGTGCCCTAGCCAGAATTTAGAAGCAGCTGATACTGCCCCCCCCCCCCCCATCCCTGCTGCTGTGAGTCATTTTGTGATCCACTTTGTTATTTTCCCTTTAACCCCTGTCCTCTCCACCTTCCTGGAGATTGTAAAAGTCAGCTGTCAAGTCAGCATTTGCAATCCCCATTTGGGCAGCTACTAGTAGCCCCTTCAAAGGGCCCCAGAGGCAACTGCAGAGGCTGTCTGGGATTGCCAAGCATTAAAAAAGCACACAAATGTGCATAAAACATTTATTTTGTTTTATTTGTTCCCTGCAATATTTGCATTAAAAAGTTACCAATGCTTGCACAACTGTGAACATTCATAGCTGCAATTGATCTCTGCTCACAAATGGGAATGTGCCTTTATTCACCCCCTTTGCAGCAAGACCATCAAACGTTTCCTGGGGCTCTAATGTATCCATACAGTGTCCTGATTGTTGCACTTGTTCCCAGGATTCTACCACTTCAGGGACATGCCAAATTACAAGCCACCCAATTTATGTAGTACTTAACTCCAACAGCTATCAAAAATAAAGTTTGGTTTGTTATGTGGAAACTATGCTATGTGTTTGGTAGGAAACTATGCTCCCAACATGGACAGTGGTGTACAGTGCTGACGCTCAAAGTTCAAAACATCAGGGGTTCTTCTTTCTGTCTGCCTCTACTTTAGATTGCCTGTCACCCTCTGCTTTACACCTGATTGAGGTAGATCCACATTTAGAGACAAGGTGCTTGTGAGCAGCATAAGCGATTTGACCCCCTGCCTGTTAGGATGCTTGGGGGCCTGGCTGGTTGAATGTGGGGCAGTGCTGTGACATCAGTCTGCATGCTCTGTATGCGTGAGGATGCAGGACGTGTGCCTGAAGTGTGTTCCTACCCCGTAAATCCACTGTTTCTGTGTCTGTGTGTCTCTGTGTGTGCACACGGACACACATGCACGTATGTGAGTGTAGCTTGTAGATGTCATTAGCTGCTCAATCCCTGATCATGGGATTTCGCTGGTGTTCCAGAGACATGTCTGACACATACTGCCTGCAGATATTATTCCAAATCATCCCTTTAGAGAAAAATGCTAAGTCAGAAAGATGCAAGCCCTCTGTCTCTCATTAGCTTTACAATGTTCCACATCCATACCAGGAATTCCGGTTCTTCTGGATTTGCTTGCTGCCCTGTCTGAGGCCTGTTGACACTGTTGTGTGTACAGCAGTGTATAATGGACACAGTGTCCCCATTAGTGTTACAGGGTAGTATCCCAGTGTGCTGAAAAAGACAGAGGAATAGCTTTGGGCAAAAGTGGCAAGGCTTTTCAGTTATTTTTATGTTTTTAGAGAAAGATTTGAATTTCTCTGTAGCAGATTCACATTCCTTAGGACAACTAGATGAAAAAGAGCAGATTTGTAATGCCCATATGTGTGTTTTCCCATAGTGAATAAGCATTTTCTTTTCCACAGAAACTGTGAGCACGCCTCTGCTTAAATCGGGGGTGGGGGACATCAGGCCTGGGAGGCACAAACTTCCTTGGGTCCCAGGTGGGTGCTCTGGGTGGAGTTCCCCAGAAGGTCATGCCTGCTTCCCTTTGCACACCCTCCTTCTTCCTAGTCGAGTGTTTAACTTCCCAGGCTTTGTGTCCCCCCCCCCCCCCCAGCCCATATTAAATGACTTGACTTGCTCTCCCGAGGCTTCGTTTCTGGTAGTAAACGTTTTAAGCAACAATGTGCTTGCTTTTGTTTCAGGGTCTGGTGGCTTGGTTGTTTGCATTGTGGTCCCATCCATTTTTCCTTTGGCCCCAGACATGGCTGCAACACAGGCTCCCAGAGCATGCAAAAGTGGAATTTGGTCCTCAGTCTGGAAGAGGTTACCCACCGCTGACTTACACAGACAGACTAGGAAGGCAGGGGCAGGTTGGGCCAGTGCTGTAGCCCACTGCCCCTTTTCCCTTTTAGCCGCTAAACAGAAGTAATTTGCTGAATCAGGCCAAGCTTCTTGTAACTTACAGCACAATCCTACAAGTGAAAGGGTCTTACTCTTGGTTAAGAGAGCTTTCCCTTTGCATGCTGCAGTGGCTGGCCAGAAACTTTGAGAAGCTCACAAACTGGGCGAGAGATGTTATATTTCCCCTGCTACCTGTCTCTGGCTATTAGAATACTGCCAGGCATATGGAGGTTTAATTGATGATCAAAGCTGAAGAACATGGTCGTATGCCGTTGTCTCTTGGCAGTGATGAGCAAACAGCCATGGTGCGTCAGGTCCCTGGCTTCTCACAACAGCTGTACAATCCATTATCGATGGAAGAGTTGGCAGCTTTTGTCATCTTGTTCCAGGTAAATCATTATGCACCTTACCATGTGTAGCCCTTGCATGTTAGATGGGTGTAATCTGGTCTAATTGGTTCCCATTTAATTATCCTACATTCCCTGTAGAATGCTACAGGCACTCTGAATAGGTGAAGCCTTGAAAGTGTGGGCTCAGTTTCAGAAATGATTCCAACAAGTTTAATTACATGAATTTGGCAATAAACGTGTCCTGCTTTGTTTTTTAAAAAGTCTTAAAGTGGAGGCAAGGAGAATAATTAAAAAAAAGGCTTTCTCACAAAGTAGGATGTCCACAGAGTATATTGGTTTATCTAGTAAAATGCTGGTTAGCATGACAGTCTGTGTTTGTGTTATTCCTGGAGCCCATCCTATGTTTCCTTACTTTTGGACTGACCCCCTTGTTCTGGAGTTTTACCCATTTGTCTTGCATACCCACACAGAAAAGTTTACCACTCCTAAGTAATATGCCAGCTGTATTCTGAAGAAAAGCTGCAAACATACATGGGCACCACTGGACATGCAGAGCCCCTTGGACTTGCCCCTCCTCTTCACATTGCAACCTGCTTGTTCACTTGCCTCTCATTCTGGCTCGGATGACGTTGAAGGTGAGAAGCTACCCACCTGCTCAGCGGCTCTCTGCCTGTCAAACTAGCAAGTGGTGATAATGGTGGGAAAGAAGGTAAGGAGCAATTTCAGCTGATGAGGCTAGTGGTGAGAAGGAAGGGAGCAGCTTTGAGGGGCTGTCAAACACCTCAAGAAGCAGCTACTGGAACATCTCAAACTGAACACACAATTTCTGAACCTGACTGGGAATTCTTGGGAGATACCCCACTGGTGAGGCTATCCATATACATCTATTTTTAAAGCCAAATTATGGTGGCTTTCAGAATACTAATAATGACCAGCTATCTGTTTGGTTATCCCACCCTTGCTCTGAGTACCAGAAGAACAAGGATCCAGCTCCCTTTGGAACTATCAGCCATCCAATTGTCTCTTCCTGGTACTCAGGAGCATAGAAACATAGAAACAAAGCAAGTCCGAAGGGGTCTGACCATTTAGTCTGACCCCTGGCTCCAGCCAGTTCTGCTCATGTAATCCCCAACATGTGGTTGTCCAGTCTTTCCTTAAACACCCTCACTGATGCGGCCTCAACCATCTCCCTTGGAAGTCCATTCCATATCCTAGGGGTCCTAATTGTCAGAAAGTACTTCTTGACATGCATCCTGAAGCCTGGTTCCTTGAACTTTGCCCCATTGGAATGCATCCTGCCCTCCACTGCAGGAAAGAACAGGTCACAGCCCTCCTCCACATGACATCCCCTCACATACCTATAAGCAGTGCTTTAAAAAAAAAAAAAAGGTGCCGGAACTCACCAGCGTGTGACCACACACACCAATCCCAAGCCGAGCAGTGCCCTCACTATCTAACCAGCAGATAGCAGATAGCAGACACAAAAGCAGCCCGCAGGCACTATGTTAATGATGTTTGCTGCTGATCTGCTACGCCATTCAAGTTCAAAATCACTTCGTAAAATCCATTGGAAAAAAAGGTGCCGGAATGCCATTCCAGTGCGTTCTATGACAAAAAAAGCCCTGCCTATAAGTCACTAAAAGATCCCCTTGGAGACTCCTTGTCCAGGCTGAAAAGACCCAGTTTCCCCAATCTCTCCTCATATGTCATCCCTCCCAACCTGGCTACCATTCTTGTGACTCTATGCTGAACCGATTTTAATCTAGCTACATCTTTCCTATAATGTGGAGCCCAGAAACTAGAGACAGTAATCCAACTGCGAGCACACCAAAGTCACATAGAGTGGTATCAACACCTCTCTAGATCTGCAAGTCACGCTTCTGGCTATACATCCAAGGATGGTGTTTGCCTTCTTCACCACCTTCTTAACTGCTGGCTCATGATCAGCCTGCTGTCAACAAGTACCCCGAGGTCCCTTTCACAAGTGCTGCTCTCCAGCCACTTATCTCCCATCTTGTACCTGTGACACCTATTCCTGTGTCCCAAGTGCAACACCTTGCCCTTATCCACACTGAATGCCATCCTGTTGTCCCCTGCCCACTTTGACAGCCTCTCCAGATTCTTCTGGATCTAGATCACCTTCTCCTCAGCTGTGACCACCACCCTCACTTCGGTATCATCAGCGAATTTAGTCAGCAGACTGATTATCCCCTCTAGCAGGTCATTGATAAAACATTGAACAGAATCGGTCCAGAACTGAGCCCTGGGAGGACTCCACTCAGTTACCAGCTGCCATCCTGATGATTCCCCACTGACAGTCACCCTCTGCTTGTGTTCCATCAACCATGCCCTAATCTGTTGGACAGTGCATCAATCTAGCCCAAAGCTCAACAATTTCTCAACCTGGAACACCTAGGTGGTTTGACATGTATGCCCATTGTTTTGAATTCATGCCTAAAAGCAACCTAACAGGAAGTGAAATCTTTTGGGTTCTCCTTCATCGGAAGTCAGGGAGCAATAAGCACTTCTGTCTCTTTCTCTTTTCTCCTGTGTGTTCTGAGGTAGGTATATAGTCTTATCAAGCCATATATTTTTATTTATAACAAATATGCATGGGTGTTTTTTGAGAAGAAATATCACTGAAAATAAAATTTATGCAATAATGGAAATGTGAGCTGATTGTCTCATTTTAAAAAATAGGCATTGTCGACTTGGTTAACAGCCTAGTCTATACCTCTGCGAGGTGTGCACCACGCCTTTGTTAAAGCTCGCTTAGATTTATGTTTGTTGTTACATGTGTCTGTTGTTATTGCTACATGTCATCAGGTCAACTCCCACATATGGGAACCCTGTGAATGGATGCCCTCCAAAATGCCTGTCCTTCACAGCCCTGCTTAGTTCTCTAAACTCAAGGCTGTGGTTTTCTTTATGGAATAATCAGTTTCATAGTTGGTCTTCCTCTTCGTCTGCCTTTTGACTTTTCTAGCATGATTGTTTTCTCCAGTGAGTCAGGCCTTCCCATGATGAGCCCAAAGTACCACAGCATCAGTTTCATCATTTTTGGCTCCAGGGAAGGCTTTTTATTTTTATTTTTTTTTTTTTTTTGGATTTATATCCTGCCTTTTTCCTACAAAGGGCTCAAGGCAGCTTGCATCATTCTCCTCCTCCATCTTATCCCCACAACAGCAACCCTGCGAGGTAGGTTGGGCTGAGAGTCTGCGGCTGGCCCAAAGTCCCCCAGTTGGCTCCATGGCCAAGCGGGGACTCGAACCCGGATTGTCTGAGTCGCAGTCCCACGCTCTTAACCACAACGCCACACTGGCTTTGACTTGATTTGATCTAGGACCCACTTGTTCATCTGCATATCTATGTAATGCATAGATTTTTATTTGCCTTCTCTGGAAATAAACTCGGATAAGTTAAAATGCATTACAAGAAACTAGAACTCATGAAGGAGGGAGGGAATGAAAATTATTATTATTATTATTTATTAGCATCATTTTGTTCCCTTGACAATTCAAAAAGCAAGCCTAAGAGCCCACCAAAATGTAAGTACTTTCAATTATGTATTTTGTTGTTGTTGTTGTTAGTCGCGAAGTTTTATCCAATCCATCGCAACCCCATGGACAACATTCCTCCAGGCCTTCCTGTCCTCCACCATCCCCCGGAGTCTACCCAAGCTCACACCAACTGCTTCAGTGACTCTATCTAGCCACCTCATCCTCTGCCGTCCCCTTCTTTTGCCTTCAATTGTTCCCAGCATCAGGCTTTTCTCCAGGGAGTCCTTCCTTCTCATTAGGTGGCCAAAGTATTTGAGTTTCATCTTCAGTATCTGGCCTTCTAAAGAGCAGTCAGGGTTGGTCTCCTCTAGGACTGACCAGTTTGATCGCCTTGCGATCCAAGGGACTCACAGGAGTCTCCTCCAGCACCACAATTCAAAGGCCTCAGTCCTTTTATGCTCAGCCTTCCTTATGATCAAGCTTTCACAGCCATACATTGCAACTGGGAAAACCATAGCCTTGACTATACGCACTTTTGTTGGCAGCATGATGTCTCTGCTTTTTAGTATGCTGTCTAGATTTGCCATAGCTTTCCTCCCCAGGAAAGGGGGTGGACCGTCCATTTATGGTTTATGTCCCGTTCTATTGTTGTTGTCTGTGTTTTCTGTCTTTTCTGTTTGTATGGTAAAGTGTTCCCCTTTCTGGGAGGTAAGCATATGCCAGAGTGGGTTTTGGGGATCCTCAGGAAATAGAAACCCCCCACGCAGCCGCACCAATCTTGTCCTCTTCAGGGCATGGTTGAAAGCAAGGGTGTGGATGGGTGTTCTCGCCCCTGAGATGAGAGTTTGGCTTTGATTGAGAAAGATTCATGAGGTCATTTGCCTGAGCCCAAGCATGGCTGAGTCCGGCTGGGAAAAAAGGTGATGATCAGGGCATGTGTGTGTGGGATTTTTCCTTCCCCCATTCCTTGTATATGAGCCAGAACTGGGAAGTAAGGAAATGTGTGGCCCTTGAATTGGGCTTGCAAACACAGGTCCTACCCAGTTTTCTGGACATGCTCAATAAGCTTATCCTGTGTGAAAGCCCTGTGTGCAAGAGGGGTTATATAGAAACATTTTTTATGAAGGTCCTTTCCTTGTCAGAAACCGGGAACACTGTTTTAATGTCCTTAATGTAAGTTTTCTGCCTCTTCCATCTGCCTTACAGCCCTCCTAGGTAGGAAGATTCCTTTTTTGTGAGATTAAATAATTGTGTTTGAAATTCCAGGAGGGGATGCTGATGGGCAGAGGAAAGATGGAAAAAAATGTGTATACTGTTGGGAATACTCAGTAGGTATCCTGAAAAGGATTCCCAGTGAGATAAAGAAAGGGTTTTACATTGGGAACATATTGCTGGTAAAGTTTTGCAAATTTAAATTGTTGTGTTTAGCAATTAGCCTGAGCAGTAGCAGGCTGGAATTCAACAGGGCAAAGTATACAATCAGGGGAAGACAGATTGCAGTTAACCATTAATAAAAATTTCTGCCAAATTGGTTGGTTTTTCTTCCCCTGTTGAACTTGCAGCTGTTTGGAATGTGAGAGAATTTTAAGAGTTTTGGTAAATTGTGATTTGGTACTTTTTCTACTGGAAAAAAATATGGGAAGAAAATGTGTAACTTTTGGAGTAAAGACAAAAAAACAAACAAACAAACAAACAAAAGAGGAATAGTCTACCTTGCTAAGAGCACTCCCATTATTTAAAAAGACAGTAACTGCAGCCTCTTCTCTGGGTTTGGTCTGGTCAACTGAATTCAGGAGGGATTTGTGCTGGAAAATTTGGATTTCTTGACTCTGTGGGCTTGGCTATTCCACAGAGCCAAGAAAAGGGGGGATGCTCTGGCAGGAAGATAACACAAACACCACTTTGTGAGTACTGCAGAAGCAGCACATACAGCCTCTGAGCATGTGCAGAGTTCAAAATACTTTGGGAAGTTTGAGCAGCTCCGCCTCCAGCCACAGATTGGAGGCGGGCTTGCACTAGTTCTCAAAGAAAGTCTTTGAGTCTCTAGAAAACTCTAAAAGGAAATCTTGGTGTCCTGAAAATAAATAAAAGTTGTGTAACTGAGGTAAGGCATTGGAGGTCCTCTGAGTGTTCAGAGCTTGTATTGCCTCAGGAAAAATTCTGCCTGGGAAGGGTTGGGTTAAAACAAAAAGCAATGTTGTGAGCATGTGATTTGTGTCAGCCATCAAGAGTTTTCCCTCTCCAATAACTTCTATCGTTCTATGCAACATGGATCTCGGTCTTATATACGTGTGTGGGTATAAGTTCTGAATTCTGAGTATACCATTTTGTTATTTTGCTATGTTACAACTGAAGGATTGGGAGGAAATGGATGAAACTCTGGGGCTGTGTATGTGTATGCAGTGGGAAGAGTTTCTTTTCAAATCTATGAGGCTACTTTTCCCTTTGGTGTCCAACAGAAAGTTTTGTTTCCTTTTTCCTTTTGCAATGTGCCAAATATTAATGATAGTGATATTGCTGTTACTGTTGTTACTGGTATTGATGCCCTTACAGTAGCCTAATGTTTGTTGGGGACTGAGCCCATTTGCCAGCCCAAGGATGCCCAAGGATGTTCATCTAAATGCGCAAGCATTGATTGTTAGATGAAATGTGTGTTAGTTCAGGTTTGTTTGTGTTAACAATGGGTTGGTGCATTTTGCATCTATGTGGAAGAGTGTCATCTCTGCAATAAGAAATTGTGTAAAACTGTTCTCATTGTCCAGAAGAAAGCACATTTCTCTTTAGCCTAGGCAAGCAACAGGTTCGTGCAACACCAGTTCAACAAAGGCTTTATTTTGTGTGCATTTTTGCATTGTTTGGATTGATTTATAACTGGAAACAGCAGAATTCCCCTTTCTCTGAAAAACCACAAGCCCCCCCCCCCGGGAATCCCCCGCCACTTTCTTGGAACGCCTACTTGAGACATATAGGCAACACACACCTATAGACCCTCTGGCGGCTGAGAATGTGCGGGCAATTAACATAGCCTTTGTTTCACAGTCGGCCCCAGACCTCAAAAGGAAAAAAAAAAATTCAGAAGTTAGATGGCTTTGAGGGAAAGTTACTTAGTGAATTAGTGGAAATAGCCCAGAAAGTATTTCATCAGTAATCCTAGTGAAGGAGGCTAAGAAATTGATGTTGGGCCAGGACCTCCAGATCATCGGCGCCCACACGGTAGAGACCCTTCTCCAAAGCCCACCTGATCGCTGGATCTCCAACGCTCATGCCACGCAATATCAGGTATTACTGTTGGACCCTCCCCGGGTAACCTTCTCCAAGTCTCCAAGACGATGGTCTTAAATCTGGCCACCCTCCTGCTGGGGGACGAACAGGAGGGCCCCGCCCCCAATTGCACTGAAGTCCTCAACACTATCACCGGCACCAGACCAGATCTGTCCGATGTCCCGCTAAGCCCGCCGGCCCACAACCTATTTACAGATGGGAGCAGTTTCGTCAAGGACGGAGTCCGGTATGCGGGAGCAGCGGTGGCCACCAGAGCTGAGGTAATATGGGCCCAGTCACTGGGACACAGCACGTCAGCCCAAAGGGCGCAGCTCATCGCCCTAGCGCAAGCCCTCCGGTGGGGGAAGGGGAAGACTCTTAACATTTACACGGACAGCCGTTACGCCTTCACCACGGCTCACGTCCATGGGGCGTTGTACCGGGAAAGGGGACTGTTGACCTCTGGGAGGAAGGATATTAAAAACACAGAAGAAATAATGGAGGCCCTCTGGTTGCCAGAACGCATGGCTATTATTCATTGCCCTGGGCACCGGCGGGATGAGTCGCCGGTCTCTCAAGGAAATAATTTCGCTGACAAAACTGCCAGAGAGGCGGCCCTAAGACCAGTAGGGCCACTAGAGATCCTCCCGGTACATCTGCCTCCCCGAGTTCTTCCTGAACGTCCAGCATTCACAGAAGGAAAAGGACTTGGGCGCACTCTTGAAGTTGGCGGTCACTGGACGGACCTCCTTCCGTTTGCCCTCCTACGCACGCGATGCTCCCCTTATAGGAAGGGTTTCACTCCCTTTGAAATTGTATTTGGGCAACCGCCTCCTCTGCTTCCCCACCTGGCGGAGGAGACACGCGCCAAGTTGTCTAACCACAACTTGCTTGAGTCCTTGCAGGCCCTCGATCGCGTCCGGCACGATATTCGCCGACAGGTTCGGTCCAACATGGGCGAGACTACTGAGGCTCCGGACCCCGCGGCCGACCATCCCCCACGCGTAAGCCCAGGAGATTGGGTCTGGCTAAAGAACTTTCACCCTGTCACTCTAGGTGCCCGGTGGCTAGGACCCTTCCAGGTGATCCTCTCCACTCCTACGGCGGTAAGACTGGCCGAAAAACCCCACTGGTTCCACGTGACACAGATAAAGCCTGCTTCGCCAGTCCTCTCGGAACAATGGACGGTGCACCAAACTGAAAACCCTCTGCGAGTCAAGTTAAAAAGGATCTCCTCCCAGCAGCCCTCCTGATTCTTCTCGCCCGCCCAGTAGGCTGTCCCCTCCCGAACCCACACCAGCCACTTACCATGGAATGGACATTGCAGACTGCAGACTGATTGGCAGGCCTCCCCGCCAGTAGCAACCATCCTAGGGGTGAATGTGTATCTCCTACTCGGAAAATTATGGGAGCACCTGCCCATGGGGGCTCCACCTCTCTATAACATTAGAAGAGTTCTCAGGTCAAGGGACCTGTGTCACGGGTCCCGGTGGGCCCCACAATGATCCCCGATACGCTGCTACCTTACTCCTGACCCCCACAGCACGCCCCTACCTCCTGGCAGCCCCGAATGGGACTCTTTTTGCTTGCCAATCCGGCCTCACCCCATGCAGCTTATGTGCTGCCTTGGATGAGAAATGCTGCTTTTATGCAAATCATTCAGGCATCATCTGTAGCAGTCTAGACCTAGTCAAAGCCTGCCTGGAGGACTGGGAAAGGCGCCGCTAGGAGGGTTCCAACTGGTGTCCGCGCCTCTTTAACTGGTCCCCCTGGCTGACCAGTCTGCTCTCTTCCCTTGCTGGACCCCTTTTAGGGTTGTTATTTCTCCTTATCTTCAGGCCCCTTCTGCTCAGTTGGGTCACCCGCCTTGTCCAGCAGCGCATTAACGCTGCGAAAGTACTGGCATTTCATGTCAGGTCTCATCTGGGGCAGGGTAATGGTTACAAGCTCCGCCCGCTAGCGGTCCACTGACTTGATGATTCGATTCCCCAAAAGACCAGTAGGGAATGTTGTAACCCCCCTCATAATTAAGCACGTAGCCAGGGCATGGCTCATCACGAGTAGCACGTAGCCAGGGCATAGCCCATCACGAGTGAAAAGCATGATCAGGGTGTCCTGTTCGCATGAGAACAAGTACACGAACACGGATGTGCACGCTACGCAAAGCTGACAACAAAGCAGGCTACGCTTCAGCATTACCAGTATCACCACAGACGTTATGCCCTTGTACCCACGCTTGCTTGCTTTAGCATGATGAATGTGCAAATGTGCTCTCCCCTATTGTCCCCCTATTGTTCCCTTATTGTTCGCTGTCATTCAAGCATAAGTATGGAAGAGTATAAAAACAACGTCTTCCCCCTGCTTGGCACCACACTCCCATGGGTGCTTGGTCCCTGCAGGTAAATAAATCTCTCTCGATAATTCCAACCAGTCTCTGGTCTCGTCCGTAAAATCGCACCATACAACAGTTTTTCTGGAACTCCCTAGCTTTCTCCATGATCCAGCGTATGTTGGCAGTTTGATCTCTAGTTCCTCTCCCTCTTCGAAATCCTGCCTGTACTTCTGGTAGTTCTTGATCCACATCCTGCTGGAGCCTAGCTTGTAGGAATTTGAGCCTAACTTTGCCAGCATGTGAAATGAATGCAATGGTGTGGTAATCTGAACATTCTTTGGCATTATCCTTCTTTGGGATCGGAATGTAAACTGACCTTTTCCAATCCTGTGGCCACTGTTGAGTTTTCCAAGTTTGCTGGCATATTGAGTGTCGCACTTTTACTGCGTTGTCTTTTAAGATTTTGAATAGCTCAGCTGGAATACTGTCACCTCCACTAGCTTTGTTGTTGCTCAGACTTCCTAAGGCCCATTTTACTTCACATTCCAGGATGTCTGGCTCGAGGTCAGTGACCACCCCATTGTGGTTATCAGGGACATTAAGCTCTTTCTTGTATAGTTCTTCTGTGTAATCTTGCCACCTCTTCTTAATCTCTTCTGCCTCTGTTAGGTCCCTGCAATTTTGGTCCTTTATCATGCCCATCTTTGCATGAAATGTTCCCTTCATATCTCCAATTTTCTTGAAGAGATCTCTGGTCCTCCCTGTTCTATTGTTTTCTTCTATTTCTTTGCACTGTTCATTTAATAAGGCATTCTTATCTCTTCTAGCTATTCTCTGGAATTCTGCATTCAGTTGGGTGTATCTTTCTCTTTCTCCCTTGCCTTTCACTTCCCTTCTTTCCTCAGCTATTTGTAAAACTTCCTCAGACAGCCATTTTGCTTTCTTGCATTTCTTTTTCTTTGGGATGGTTTTAGTTGCTCCCTCTTGTACAACGTTGCGAACCTCCATCCATAGTTGTTCAGGCACTCTGTCTATCAGATCTAATTCCTTAAATCTATTTGTCACCTCCACTGTATATTCAGCAGGGATATGATTTAGGTCATACCTGAGTGGCCTACTGCTTTTCCCTACTTTCTTCAATTTAAGCCTAAATTTTGCAACAAGAAGCTCA
>NW_025335268.1:4982075-4993256 GCF_004798865.1 Varanus komodoensis | reverse complement strand
GGCATTCTGTCTATCAGATCTAATTCCTTAAATCTATTTGTCACCTCCACTGTATATTCAGCAGGGATATGATTTAGGTCATACCTGAGTGGCCTACTGCTTTTCCCTACTTTCTTCAATTTAAGCCTAAATTTTGCAACAAGAAGCTCATGATCTGAGCCACAGTCAGCTCCTGGTCTAGTTTTTACTGACTGTATAGAGCTTCTCCATCCTTGGCTGCAGAACGCATAGTCAATCTGATTTCTGTGTTGACCATCTGGTGATGTTCATGTGTAGAGTCGTCTCTTGGGTTGTTAGAAAAGAGTGTTTGCTATGACCATCGTATTCTCTTGACAAAATTCTACCAGCCTGTGCCCTGCTTCATTCTGTACTCCAAGGCCAAACTTGCCTGTTATTCTGGTTATCTTTTGGCTTCCTACTTTAGCATTCCAATCCCCCGTGATGATAAGGACATCATTTTTTTGGTGTTAATTCTAGAAGGTGAATTATGTATTACTTATTTAAAATATGTATTTACAAAATTGCTGGGCAGGGCACAAAATTCCATAAAACAGCAATTAAAATAAACACAAGCCACAATGAAAATACCAAGCAAATCTAAATAAATGAATGTTTAGTTAAACAGACAGGTTTTAACAAGAGCCAAAACAGCATCAAGTTGGCCTGTGTTGCACTCCAGGAGGAAGGAAATTCCAAAAGTAGGGTGCCACCACAGGAAAGGCCCTCTCCTTGGTTACAATTAAGTGTGCCTTTGGAGGTCCCCATCTGTAGATTTCAGTGAACAGTTAGGTTATTATAGAAGAAAGTATTGCTTCAGGCAATCTGTTCCCAAGTTGTTGAGGACCTTATATGTCAAGAACATTGCCTTCAACCTGATCTGGTAAGACATTGGCAGCCCATGTAGCTCCCTAAGTAAGGCATAATATGCACATAGTAAGCTGCTTCACTCAGCAACCTAACTTTTGAATTCTGCACTATCTGCGGTTTGTCCACCAGTCTCAACAGACAGCCCTCAGAGCGCACCACAGTAATTCAATCTTGAGATCACCAATGCCTGGATCAAGATTATCCCTACCAGGTGCCCCAACCAATGCCGGTAAAAGGCACTCTTAGTCAAAGAGTCCACCTGACTTTCCAGAGATAAATGTGGTCCAAGGGGCGCTCCCAGACTACAAACCTGATCTTCAGGGAGAATACAGTCCTATCCAGACTAATTTCCAGACATGGAGTTGCTAAACTGGTTCACACAATCACTGCAGCCCATGGTGGTGTATTAAGACAAGGTGGATTGTGGCACCTGTGGGCACCAAACTTGTGATTCAAATGTCCATTGTCACAGCTTTCTGTTACCTGCAAACCCTGTGAGGGTGGCTTGTTGGAGTAGTTGACAAGCCACCCAGAACCCATGAGCTGTTTTTGGATTTCACGTGGCTTGCCAGCCCAGCAACCCACCCTCGCCAAGTTCACGTGCCACAGAACATCCTGAATATTCAAAATGGCCACTGCAATGGTGGCTTCTCACCGTATGTGAACTAGGTCTCTGTCATGACAGGTTCCAACTTCAGCTTACTGGCCCTGATCAAGTCACTACAGCTTCCAGGCACTAATCCTAAACTTGCACAACCACATCTTATTCAGATGTTACAGGAAAATAAAGCAGGGTGTTGTTCATCAACTGCTAACATTAGGCCGCAAATCTCCTAATGATTACTCCCAAGCCTCACATAGATGTTGACCTTCATCAGGAATAACATAGTGTTCTGTGGCACACTAGAGTACAAATGCCCAGGGCCAACACACAGTCACCCAATGCAATTTTCTGAAAACAGCCCTACAGGTATATTTGAGAAATGATGATTCAGACTGAAAACTGTAGAAGAATTGTTGTGTGTGCATAATGGAAGTGATGGCTCATGGAAGACACACATGGCATGTCTCTGTCCAAATCAGTGTCCATCAGACTTCCTGCCTTCAGGAATCACATTTGCTACCATCTGCTCAGGAAACCTTATATATTGCAAAGGATTCTAGGGTATATCCTAGGTCTGTTTTCCAATGAGGCAGAGCCTCTGTCTTTGGAATGAAGAAACAAAGTGCATGTGCGGCATCAGGAGACTGAATGCTCTCCACATTTTTTTAATGTCCCTCTACATGTTCAAGGTTGAGATCAAGTTCCTGAGGCTCAGACTGCCAGAGTCGCCATCGACATCAGTGAGAACAACCCATCGAGCCCGCTCCTGCTGTCATATCAGCAGAGGGGAGGGTGGTATGGCAGCCCAGTCATCCCAGGCTGGCCATTTCCCATGTATTCCAAATGTGGTTTTGATGGGAGAGAATGGCTGCTTCCTGGCATGGGTGTGCTCCAAGGAAGATTACAAAGCACAAACTGACCCAAAGTTCTACAACCAGCAAAACTTTCAAAGACAATGCGATAAGGATCAGGAAGTGCATCAGCTTTATATACAAGTAGTCTTGCTTTTACTGTTTGAGGGTCTGACTGCTTGTGTATTTTATGAGTATTGTCTTTTCAAATGAAAACAGAAAATAGTGTACCAACAAAGGCATTTATTTGGCAGTTGATGTCATTTAAAAATAAACTCTGCATGCTTTTAAGAGCTCATTGAAGCCCTCAAGTTTTATGGGCAGGGGGTGGTTTCAGAGCTCAAGAGGTTTGTCTAAACTCTAGAGTCCTTAAAAATTTATTACAGGTACTGATGGTTTGGGAATGATAGGAGTGGAGACAAATGCCGAATGGGCAAGCAAGCTCTGATACGTATGTTCAGCTACTTGGCGGTTTGACAGCATTTGGCCTTTAATATTTAATAATGTCTATAAAACTTGAAGGCTTCAACAAATGTAATATTCAAGGCCACATGACATTTGGCTCAGTTGTAATTCTTTCCATTACAGACAGGACTTCAGACATTAAAAAGGTTCATCTTTGGAGCCAAACATCTTCAAATGTAACAAAAACCTAAAGATATGGGTTTGGAAACTAAGGATTGCTGGATGTTTCACATCATCTAGATCCTTTTCAATCTGGCTTCAGGCCTAACTATGGGAGAGAGACTGCTTTGATCACCTCAGTTGATGATGTACTCCAGAAACTGGACAGGGAAAGTATGTCCCTTTTGGTTCTACTGGACTTCTCAGCAGCTTTTGATACCATTAACCACAGTATCCTTCTGGGTCAACTGAGAAGGAACAGAAGGACACCATTATATGGTGGCTCTGGTCCTTCTTGGAGGAATGATCTCAGAATGTGGTGCTAGGCGGATCCTGCTGAATGGCATGGCCATTA
Organism: Varanus komodoensis; assembly: GCF_004798865.1. Classification (NCBI taxonomy): domain Eukaryota; kingdom Metazoa; phylum Chordata; class Lepidosauria; order Squamata; family Varanidae; genus Varanus; species Varanus komodoensis. The sequence goes on along the minus strand of NW_025335268.1, from coordinate 4,989,955 downwards.
CTGTGTGGTGTCACACAAGGTTCCATCATATCCCATGTGCTATTTAAACATATATATGAAACTGCTGGCAGAGATTTCCAGAGATCTGGGTTTCAGTGCCATCAGTATGGTGAGGGCACCCAGTTCTGTTTCTTCTTTCCATCCAAATCAATGGGAGTTGATTTAGTTCTAAACTAGTAACTGATGTCAGTAATAGAATGGATGATCAAATGAAATTTAATCTAGGCAACACAGAGGTTTATCAAGAGACAGAGCAAGGAACAGGGAATCAACCTGTTATGGTGGGATTATACTCCCCCTGAAAACTCAGGCTTACAGTCTGGGTATTTCCCTGGACTTGGCCTTGAACTACCCAGGTGTCAACAGTGGCAGGAGTGCATTTGTACTGTGTCTGTTTCTTGAAATGCCTGATCTGGTCACAATCACACTTGCCTTAGTTATATCCCATTTGGACTACTGCAATGCAATCTACATGGGGCTGCCTTTGAAAACTGTTCAGAAACTTCAGCTGGTCCAGAATGCTACAACTAAATTGTTGACCAGGGCCAGTTTTGCAGAACACATAAGTCCCTTGCTATAACAGCTTCAATGGTGATGGGTTTGTTTCTGGGTGAGCTTGGTAGAAATATGAGCTAGAAATGATTAAAGACATGGGGAAATGAAGAAATGCCCTACAACTACTCCAGCTTACAGTCTGTGCTAAATACTATAATATCCACCCCAAGAAGTGAGTGGGGAGAAAGTTCAACAAGGCTAGGTTGGTTCTTAGGAATAATTGACTTCAGGATTGATACAGAAAAGAAGACAGAACCCTACCTGTCATCTGGAGCTCCCAGCTAAGCCCACATCAGTGTGTCATGGGTGGACACATGCCTTTGCTTGCTTGCTTGCCTGCCTAGAGTGCTCAGCATATCCCACAAAACTGCTACTCAGCACCACCAACAGGCCACATAGCAGAGAAACGGGCACAGACCCTGTGGAAGACCCAGATCCTCAGTACCCTATCATCTACAACATCAAGATTCAGTCACTTGCTCATTTTCTAGTGCATTCTACCCTGATTGATCACGTCTCTCAAAGGAATAGATGGGCACAGCCTGGACATAAGCAATGTCAATATTCAAAAAGCAATGGAAGAACACGTTATCTTCTGAGAACACACTGAAACAAATCTTAGAAGGGTCATGAAGGAACTTCAAAGGGAGGTTGCAATGTGAGACTACTGAAGCACAATACATCAACACTTTCATCCTGTCACCTGTGGCCTGAATCAGGATAGTGGTTTTGATGACACTACCAGTGTTAACTAGGTTACTAATGCCAAGATGTCTGTAATCAGCAACACTGTTCTGTGAATGGCTGCTGTTAGTAATGTAGCTGTCACTGCCTATCTGTATTTCATTTCTTTCTCACTTTACTGTTTACAATTGCTCTATTCAGTTGTAATATGTATACATATTTTTGAATGGGATAACACTTCATGCATCTAATGAAGAGGACTGTTGTGCATGAAACCTTATGCCACAGTGATTTTTTTAGTCTTTACGGTGCCATAAGACTCTTTCTTCTTTTTGCTGCAGCAGTCTTACCCAGCTTTTCCCCAGAAACACCCACAATGTAGAATCCTTTCTGTTAACAGTATGATTCACCTACAAGTGACAGCTCTGATGATGCACAGTGAGGCTGCATCCAGAGAATTGCTCCCCCTGCACTTTCACGCCTTTATTACAATGTGTTTCTTCACAAATGTACAGGGTGAGGAATATTAGGTAAAAGGGTGCACATTGAGCACAATACAGGATTAGTCCATGGCAACATCAATTCAGCCCCTTCCAGATCCCAACTGTTTTCCAAAGCCCTCTCAGCAACTTGTAGTAAGCTCAACAACTAGCAAAGAACTTCTTGCAGTCAATAGTGCCATGAATTGAGGTACATCAGGCAACAAAGAACAGTATGCAAGTGGACTTCTTCTCATACAATGGGGACTTTCCTTCCGCTCCCTGGACCCCTCCATGTGTTCCCCCTGGCTTGTCCAGAGTGTCCCCAAACCTCAGGAACAGATTTGGAGGTGATTGGGGGCCACAGTGGGAGGGGGAAGCTATTTCATTGGCATATGGCTCAGTCGGATACAGCCAATCCAGTGGCAGAAGCCATTGTGCTAAAGAACAAATGTGACTGCTGTCATGTTCCTCGAGACAGAACATCATGGTTTGCAACGACTCATCCCCCACAATGAGACATGCTCACTTGGTATCTCCATCTGTTTCCATTACTCAAACGGCATGAACAGCAGTCTGAAATGAAAATAATGTGAAAATAGAGTTATTGTACACACCCTGGTTGGTCCAGAAATATATCATTATACACACAAAAGAAAACAAGAACTACATATTAACATATGGATGTGAAGATTTCCACCTGTAAAGCATCATATTATGTTATATTAGGGCAAAGCTACATGTTTGATAATACTAACATTCCCACTTCCTTGTTCTTTTTTCTCTGACATGCTATCTGATCACCTTCTTATTTTGCTTGCACTAAATCTTTCCAATTTGTTGCAAAAATAATAAGTCTTATGGCATCTCACAGACTAACAGATTTCTTGTAGCATAAGTTTTCATGGACTAGAGTCATCTTTCTTTCTTGAATGGTAGAAAACAAACCAGCTGCATCCTAGCATATTTTTGATTGTATCTGTTTTAATTCCTTAATTTATATAAGCCTCACTTTGCTCCTGACTCCATTTCTGTAGCAAACACTAAACTTCTAAATATCATAGTCTTGCCTTCCCAACTTGGCACCCTTGAGAACTGTTGGATCACAGCTCCCATCATTCCTAGCCAGTTGGGCTAGCATGGGATCATGGGAGTGGTAGTGAAACATATCTGGAGGCTGCTGTAATCTTCAGACACACAATTAACAGCAAACAGTGGCACGGGAAGGCTTAGTTTGCTGGAGCCACTGACTGAGTCTGGGCTGTGGCGCTAATGACTCAGATTCCATTGCAGTCCCTTCCTCCAGCCAACGAGAAGCCCAAATCTGAAGCAAAGAAATTTGGACTGAGCATTCCAACACCTGACCCCCCCCCCCACTGCCCCTCGGTTGTAATCTGGAGAATGTATGCGTACTTTCAAACATGCTGCCACAAATGCCCACCCTGCATACTTTCTGTTAAGCAGATTACTGGCTGATGGCTATAGAAACTGTGGTAGGCAACCTGGTGCCCTCCAAATGTTTTGAACTGAGCATGCTGCCTGAGAATGAGGATATGTGTGACGCAAGACATCTGGCCAGCATCAGGCTGCCTACCACTGACATCCAGTTTGCTATCTTGCTCCATTTTGTGGGGCAAATTCCAGCTCTCGAAAATGTGATTCAAATCAGCAAAATCACAACTTGGTGGGAAGAGTTCAGTTTTTCCTTTCAGTGTGTTGCAGGTACAGCCCTGCATCTTCACAGAATCATAGAACAGTAGGGTTGGAAGGGGGCAAGAAGGCCATTGGGTCCAACCCCGTTGTTGCAGATCACCAATTTACACCATCCTACATCATCTGTTTACTGTGGGGGATCATTCATGATCTCTTGACATTGTGTCAATTCAGCCCTTAGAGTCACAATTCCCACTTCAGGAATTGTGTAAATTCCACAGTAACCAACTCTGGATGACCAGATGGGAAAGGAAGCCACAGTGGCTTCTCTTTCCTGCCCCTCCCCATGTTCTGGTTGCACAGCATGATTTCCCAAATTTCCCTTGCAGCTTGCCATGTTGTCTGAACCAAGTGAGGTGTACAGCCGGGATGGCTTTGAAACTACCCCAGAAAAGATGACTGAGTTTGGATGACATGGTAACCTATGTGCTATATCATATAAAAAACTAGGAACACAAATGGTATGGGAAATGTTATACTATTGTGGGGATTATAACTGAGAAGGATTTATCATCCATCCAACTTGGGAGTTAGCAAATTTGGGGCTTGCTTGTTAAATATATATCAACCACTTTTGTTGCTGTCATCAAGTCATCTCCAACTTTATGAATGAAAGCTCTCCAAAATGTCCTGTCCTTCACAGTCCTGTTCAGCTCTTGTAAATGTAAGGCTGGCTTCATTTATGGAGTCAGTCCAACTCATACACGGTCTCTCCTGCTCATTGAACTTCTTTCTCATGCTTAGTCCTGGCTAAGTAAGCAAGCCAAGCTGAGATGAAGTCTGCAAATGGTAATGGAAATCCTTTGTGCAGCCCAGCAACCTGCCCCAGCATGTGCAGCACAAACTCATAGCCCCCAAGTCACATGTCAGAAGAGGGACTTTGCCTGTGCAGTGGGCACATGGATTTGATTCCTGGTGGATGCCTGCACAAATGCTGAGCACCCTGTTGGACTTAAGGCTGAGAGCAAGTGGGCTGCAATTTGGGGAATCCAACAGATTCCGATCCCCAAAATGGATCCCTCGCACATCCCTATGGTTGATTGCCTTCCAACCTAGCAATGTCTTCTTCTCACACTATCTTTTGTTTCAGTTTGGATTGCTTTATTATCATGTTTTCAAGGTAAGAAATATTCAGAAATGGTTTGCCATTGTCCTCTTCTAGGCAGGACTAACCAGGGTTAGCTTAAGAATCACTGCGTCCATATATGCCCTCCCGCCCCCTGAGATCTGCGGCAGAGGCCCTTCTCCGGGAACCCTCCGTGAAGGATATTAGGAGGGTGAGTACCCGGAGGAGGGCTTTCTCTGCAGTGGTGCCCAACCTATGGAATGCGCTCCCCAGAGAGGTCCGCCTGGTGCTGTCGTTATTTGTTTTTCGGCGCTAGGCCAAGACCTTTTTATTTAAATGCTATTTTAACTGTTAACAGTTTATTTGTTGATTTTAAATTGACCAGGCTGTTTCCACTATTTTATCTTGTGTATTTTATTTATTTGATGAATTTTTTGTATTTTATGTGGGATTTTAATGATTGTAAGCTGCCCCGAGGCTTATGCGATGGGGGCGGCATATAAGCGGTCTAAATAAATAAATAAATAGATAGATAGATAGATAGATAGATAGATAGATAGATAGTCTGCCTAGAGCAGCCCTTCAGAGGTTTCTCTGCTGCCATCACCTTTAGAGATACCCATTCTCTTCTACTGACATGACCATTACTCCCAAAGAGGGTAAATGCCTCCTAGTCTGGTGACCCAGCTTTGGGTAAACCTGGCAGGAGACCAGCTTACTGAGAGTCTGTCCTCTTGGTGGCATTGCTCTTGGCTTTTCTGAGAGTCTCAAATCCCCTCACCATGTTAAGGTGTGCGTCCAAAGAGAGGAATTAACCCCATATGGGTATGGATATAAACTCAGACGATAAAGCTGCAAGCTTAGCCGAAACCCACTATTATACTTCATATTCACAGATTGCTAAGGGCTTGAGGATGCGTCCACTTTGTCGCTGTTGCTTAAATCAGTCTTTTCCCTTGATTTCTCTTTTGCATTCTATGCTGCATCAGAGGATTAAGGTATGCATGACATTAAATAGTAGTATGTAGGTGATACTTAGTTTTTATGCTTTAGCATAAGCATGCAGGATCCCAGTCTGAACTGGGACCACTTGACATAGGTGAGGGGAATGAAATATTTCCACCCAGCTGTTTCCTCCCTAATTCCCCTCCCCCCATGTGGGGACTAAAGGGGGAGAAACCCCTCCAATGGCATTTTATAGTGTCAGTGTGTTGACTGCTTGACTCAGGGTACTTATTAGGTGATGGTTATTAGTGCAAAGTGCACTGAGAATGTTTATGAAAGGGCAGCATGGTGCCAATTTTGTCAACAGCAGGGTGCATGGCCCCCAGTGGGTTCCATGGGATGAAATTGGCCCCTGGACCACCAGAAGTTGCCCATCTTTGCATTAAAGCCTAAAAGCCAAGTATGCCTGGGAGGGAATGCTAACCATTATGGCTGAAAAGCAGTATTTTATTGTTTTAAATAATAAATGAATGTGAAACAATTTCCCCCCACTGGGAAACAGGTTTAGTGGCTGGGATAAGCACGGAATGTATATATGTGTGTGAGTATCAGAAATAAACTTATGTAGATAAATAAATTTATCTATTCTGCCCTTAAAAACATTTTAAAAACAAACAAATAAATAAAAGACCTAGACATTTAATTCAGGCAGGGTTGCCAGCTGCTACAAAAGTTTACCGTAAAGTTATGGGAGCTGTTACATTCTGCCTTTCCGTAAACCAAGAGGAGATTCTGGTTTCTTGTAAAAATGATGCAGGAGAGGGACATAATGTGCGGACAGGGATCAGGTGAAGAACTATATCCTGTAAGAATCAAAGATTCCCACTGCAACTATCTTCAAACCCTAATGGTGTCAGCAAAGCTTCCCTGCAATTATATGTAACAGATGCCTAATTTGAGCAGAAAGTCTGCAAGCTAAAGAGAAAATTCACCCTCTATGCTACACTTAATAATTTGACGAACTTAAGACAAGCAGTAAACAGTTTTAAACTGAATTTGTTTTCTTAAAACAAACCCCAAAACAATCCTAATCCAGCAAGGGGCATGGCCCTACCCATGCATTAATTGTTCTTCCTCCATACATTTCTGAATTTTTCACATGTGTGGTATTTCTGAAACATTGATTTTTTTCACTAATTGCAAGGCAAACTCCTGTGGAAGAGCTGGGAGAAGAGAGCAGGAATGAAGGAAGTAGCCAGCACTAGGAATGGCAAAAGCAAGGTTTTCCAGCTGAGGACCAAACTATGTCACACCAGAACCAACCATTATCCTGCACAGAAAAGGAAAGGCAGCACTTAACCTTTCTCCTGCTGATATACGTACATCTCTGCATAGCATCTATTCAGCTGGGGTTTAGTTCAAGGAATGAATTCCATTTCAGAGAAGCTCCTGGGGGCTACATTCCAGTGGGAGGGGAGAACTAAGCATATAAGCATATCACTGCTTAAAGCTACAAGTAACTAAGTCTTCGGGACCTTGGAGGGCTGGAGTAAGATCCCAGACAGGCCAGATTTGCCCTCAAACCTGAGCTTCTGTACCCCTGTTTTTTCATTTGGAACCCTTTCTTTTGGTATGCACTACCTCTTAACAATTAGACCAAGCGTAGTCAGCCTTTTTGGACCTGTGGTCACATTTGGTATTTGGGGAACTGCCATGGGCAGCAGCACCACAAAATGGGTGTGCTGTACATGGAAGCATTGTTCAGCAGCCACCTTCCATCTTCATATTCCAAGAAATGCCCAAACTCGTGTGTGCTCCAGAGACATAAGTGGGAAAAGAAGAGGGGAGCAGCTGGAGGCCTTTACTTTACTCTGAAGGTATCCTAGCTTCCAGTTGTTGTTGTTGTTTTTTAAAGCTATTAAAATACATGTATTAATTATCAAATATTAGCATCAGAATGACTAAATAACAAAACTGAAACCTAATAATAAAGGTAAAACTAAGTTTCATCAAGGGTTGCGCTCTCAGAAATAAGTGGGGTTCTGTTTTGTAGATTTCCACAGCAAAAAAAAGTTGAGCCACTAAGAGTCACTTCTGAGGTACCATAGGATTTCAATAAAATTATTATTTTAATTAATTTTCTCCAGCAGACTTAGGGTGGCTTTTCTTTCTTTCTTTCTTTCTTTCTTTCTTTCTTTCTTTCTTTCTTTCTTTCTTTTATTTTTCAATTTATATCCTGCCTTTTTCCTACAAAGGGCTCAAGGCAGCTTACATCTCCTCCATCTTATCCCCACAACAACAACCCTGTGAGGTAGGCTGGGCTGAGAGTCTGTGACTGGCCCAAAGTCACCCAGTTGGCTCCCTGGCTGAGCGGGGACTAGAACCCAGATTGTCTGAGTCCCAGTCCCATACTCTTAACCACTATACCACACTGGCTC
>NW_025335268.1:4844915-4981975 GCF_004798865.1 Varanus komodoensis | reverse complement strand
TACATCTCCTCCATCTTATCCCCACAACAACAACCCTGTGAGGTAGGCTGGGCTGAGAGTCTGTGACTGGCCCAAAGTCACCCAGTTGGCTCCCTGGCTGAGCGGGGACTAGAACCCAGATTGTCTGAGTCCCAGTCCCATGCTCTTAACCACCACACTGGCTCTCAACCACATCTGGATTACTTTGGCTAACAGTAACTGGCTGCAGACCACACCCATCTTAAGTATTAGATCCTAATCTTGGTGATCAGACCCTTTCTTCAACATTCTGGTATATTTACAGAAAGGATTCACACAGAGTCTGTGCCAAACTGCATACAATTTGCTGTGCCAATATCTGGGTTCTAGTTGAGGAACCAAACATAATGCTAATTAAATTAGCTGATCTAACCAGCTAAAAATTTAAATAAATTGCATAGAGCATAAATCTGGCAATTGTGCCTCTAGCCTTCCTAGCCAGAAGCTACAGTTACTCTAATTTCTTCAGTATTTGATAACTTATATTTTAATGGTCTCATTGGCAATGCAAGTGCTTTTTAAGTCACTTGTATTGGAGTGCCAGTATTTGATCCAAAGCACTTCCTGTGTGTGCGTGTGCATGTGCGTGTGCACAGATGATAAATGTAAGTGCAAGTAGTTCCTTGATGTGAACAGTGGTCCAATGTAAATCCATAGTTTTTCAAATATTCATACTGAGGCCTAGAATCCAAGGTATTCTAGGATTGCCAGTTGCCAGTGTGGTGTAATGGTTAAGAGCATGTGTCTGGGACAAAGGTAATTTGGGTTCTAATCTGTTCTCAGCCATGGAGCCAACTGGGGTAACTTTGGGCCAGTCACAGACTCTCAGCCCAACCTATCTCACAGGATAGTTGTTGTGGGGATAAGACTGAAAACAAGAGGAGGAGAACAAAGTAAGCCTCTTCGAGTTCTTGAAAAGAAAAAGGTAGGATATACATTAAATAAATAAATAAATAGGCATGACATGATTTCAAAGACTAAATTGGGGAACCAGCGATGAAACTGAGAAGGCAAGGTTTACCACCATCCAGGACAGGACCAGACCTGGGATATACGTAGCAATTATTTATGGCTGCAGCACCAAGACCAGGGTGATGGAGGCAGATGGAAGTCAGAAATGAGCAAAAGGGCCAGATACCATCAAAGTATGGCCAGAAACAAAAACAGAGGCAGGAACAAGGAAGGATCAGATACTCAGCAAGCCCTGGCAGGCCCACCAAGAACCAGAACAAGGTCAGGCATCATCAAAACTTGGCATGACCACAGGTTAAGACATGGTCAGGAAGGGATAAGGGTTGGATACCAACAAGGCTTGGCAGATCCGAACACAAAACAAGCAGGCAAAGCTCAGATACTCAGCAAGGTATAGCAGGACCAGAGGTAAAGGCAAGAATCAGATACCTAACCAGATAGGGTGAGGCATAGAGGGGTGAGGCAAGAGCAGAGTCAGGAGCTGGCCTGAGTCAAACACACAGCTGAAGGAAAGACAAGAGGCAGGATCAGGAACACAAAGCATCTGTCACAAAGTCATGGCCAAACTGAGCAATATGGGGAGGCCTTTTTTAAAGACTTCCAAAGCTTCCAGCTGTGCCACATGGTTGCATGGATTCCACTCCTTGCAAGCACCCACAAAACCTGCTCTTGCAAGGACCTGCACTATGCTGCTCTTCCTCAACATGTCCCCAGGGGGAGCTGTGTCAAGGCTTCAGATCCTAAGAGAAATATTATAGTTGTGAGCCTGATGAGAACTTGGACTTGGATCCAAATTAACAGTGAGCCCCTTCACACCTGTAGGTCATATTGCCTCTAGTTATCTTAAATTACACGTCATGAAGAGAGAAAGTGACTAAGCGGGGCTTGCAAGTATCTTGGAATCTGAAAGCAATTTCTAACAGAATATTCAACACATTCTCAGGAATAAAGATGATACCACTCAGAGATTGTTTGCAAGCAGGAAAGTAGGCCAAGTTAATTATGTATGAGAAGTGTTCCAACCTATTTTACTGTGCAGTAAATTTGCCTGCATCTGTGTTGGAGGGCTAAGTTCCCTGGTCCTTCTCCCAGGCTTCTTTGCAAAAAGACCCCCACACAGCATTCTGAGCTTATCCTCAAAGATGGTTAAATTTGGTTTTCTGACATCCAGCTTTTCTTTCATTAAAGGCCACAAACTCTGTAGGTGTCATCTCCCCCTTCCCTTGTTCTTCTACCTACTAATCATAACCCTGCTGTTTCTTTCAGATCTGGGACATCAAAGTCATAGTCTAATGAATACAGGCACTGAAAAGTTGCACTTCAAATACAGCAAATGAATATTTTTGTTTGGGTGATGGTTTCTTAAACAGGATAGTAACTGCACAGTGGATGGATGTGTCAGCCCTGCTTTGAATGCTGACATAAAAGCACAAAAGGGCACAAACTTTTAAGCACTTTCTAGTATGGGAATTCTAAGACTCATATGCTGAAAGATTGTCACTGAGATAACTGCCTAATCCTTGAAGAAGGGCTGTTCTTGTTACTGCCATGAGCATAGGCATCAATTGGACTATTTGCCTTGGTCCCCATAATGTCTTGGGATGACCTTTATGTATCTATTTTGCTATTTTATTTTTTGAAACAGAAATTCCTAAATGTTTTGGTAATTCAAATTGGTTTTAAGAGTGATTTTTATATGTGTGTATGAGCTGAGTAGTATGTGAGTATCTCAAATAAATAAATAAATAAATGATCTGAGAATGAGAAACAACATTGTCCGATGCATGTATTCCATATAGCCTAAAGTGCCTAATCCTGCCTAATCTTGACAGCTAAGCAAGGTTGGGCCTGGTTGAAATCTGGATGGGTGGCTTAAATGTTGTGAACTGACCAGAAAGCTTTGGCTACAGGTGGTATAGAAATGTAATGTAAGAATAAAAGCAACATATGGAAGGCTTGGGAATGTTGTGCATGTAATCTCACCTAGAAGCAATGTTGAAGGCAAGTTGTGGCCCTCTATACCTTTTGGCCTATGACTCTCATCAGCCTGAGCTAGAATAGTAAATCATGAGGGATGCTGGGGGTTGTTCGCCAAACATCTGGAGGGCCACAAGTTGTCCACCCCATTTTAGAGTGATCCAAAATCTATTTAGTCCCTTTTCCCTCATCAGTAGAAATCTCTGTGACCAGTACTACTCTGCAGAAGGTGCTGCCCTCCTTAGCAACTTCAGCCAAGACCCTTGTTAGCATTTAAACCCCCAAATGCTGCCACCTACATAGAGGTGTGAGGCCAAATCAAGTACATTCCCATGTCAAGTCAAGATATTTAATCATGGGACAAAATGTATAACCAATTTGAACTCTAAACCCCTGCCCTTTTTTACATTAAATAATAAATAATGCATGGTTTCTTCACCGCCTGTTTATGCCTAAGTGGACATCACTGCTTTCTGTAGCTGAGACTGTACCCAACCTGATCAAAATCAGAATCAAATTCTGTAATATTACATCTTTTGTGTTTTGTTCTATTTTGTTTTTAAAAGCCCAGTGGTGATTCAGGTTAAGCTAATTTTTATGCAAGTGTTTTGCATAATTTATTCTGCTGCTGATTATCACAGGGGAGAAAAAACCTCTGGTGGAGGGGAGACAGTACTAGTATCATATTCCTTGACCATTCACAGTACAGTTCAGCTCTTTCCCTCACGTTCTCTGCTTTTGACACCACACTTTCAAACCTAAGTGTGATATACTGTACTTACTTTTTAAAAAGTATAAACAGAGGTTCTTGGGATTCTGAAATCGGCTTCCTTCTAAGATTATTTGTTTTATGATGCAGTCTACTGTTGATATTCAGACTGCAAGTCCCATTGCTTATGTTCCTGAAACTGCACTATCTGAACATGAGAAGGGGGTATCAGCTGGGCTGGGAGAACCCCAAAGGTCAAAGAACTTTTTTTTTAAGGAAAAATACCCTACATTTGTAGAAATGTCAAAAACAGCCTAATGAGGCCAGGAAATGCTGACTTCATGTGTAAGCAATAAGGGGGACGAGAAGGCTGGGGGAAGGGAAGGGAATACAACATGATATCCTCCAAGTCTGTTGGACTTCAGCACCCATTATCTCCAACCACCTGGTTAGAGTAAGGTGTTCTAGCTACAGCACTACCTTGATATTTCAGTGTATTTGAATTTGTACATCAAGCCATGCCAATAACCATATGCTAAGCTAGCTGGGGGTGATGAATGTTGCATTCCACTCCTCTGGAAGGCAACAGCTGAGCAAGGCTAGCATAAAGTCTCATGAAGGAGAGTGTAGTTGACTGACTCAAACAGTAAACAAGAGCACTCAACACTGCAACAATTTGTTGCAGATTGTTATTATGACTCTGCCTTTCTGAGAAATATTATTTCTCAAAGCGATTCACATGAATAAAATATGAGGCATAGCACTAGTCTCAAACTTACAAAGGTACAGACAAGAATTGGGACTGAATGAGACATCTATAAATTATCGATCTTGGTGAGCCAGAACAATCAGGAGCAGAAAGAGAAGAACAGAGATCTGTAACAACCTTTGTTGCTCACATGGAATGGCCTGCTGCAAGGTCACATGGCTTTCTCTGGCCCTGTGTCGGTTTCTACAGGAGCTGGAACTCTGCATCATGGTGGGGCAGGGGAGAGATCCACCACTTCAGGGTTGGAACCAGTGTTGTGATCCAGTTGCCCTTTCTGTGAATGGATCCCCTTCATGTGAGTAACATGTTGGGGTGACTTAGCGCCTGGGCACCCCGGTTACCTGGTGCAGAGGAGCTAGCTACTACTAACAAAAATAAAGCGAGCCTCAGTCCCCAAGCAGTCTTGGTCGCTTGGGAACAACTGGACAAGGATCCCATGAGTTCTTTTGCAGTCCCTTCATGTCCTCAGGTGAGCACAGCTAATTTAGAGTAAGCAGCATGCAAATGGTTGTTAAATTAGCATTGGTGTGCATGGTGCATACCTTTGTGAGCTTCCCCTTTCTTCCTCAAAGCACACAATCTGAGTTTTGGTGAAAATAGGGTTAAAGATGTATTAGTAAAGAGGAGATGAGGATAGAAGAAAAAAGGATAAAGGAGAAATACAGAACAGAATGGTCAGAATACAGGCTGGTCAGATTCACAGCACAAAGCAGTTTAAAGTGACAATTCAGTGGCAAAGGACAAATAGAAATTCAGCCTAGCCACCTGTACAAGTTGCCTACCTGGTTCTTTGAAGAGCCATTATTTCCCAGGTAAAGTTCTCCTAGCACTTGTATCAGGTCTTCTTACAACAGGGTCTCTGCACAAAAAAACAAAAACAAAAAAAAAAAACCTTTGTGCAATCTCTTGGTGCTCTTCCATTACCTGGGAAAGTTGCTCTTTTCACTGGTACCAAGAAAAAAGGACCCTAAACTACTTTTCCCAGGGGAGTTGATCTCTTTTGGTCCCTTCCCTGCTTGCCAGGCTGAAATTACCAGAAGAAACTTGAGTTTTGACTGTTGACTGTCTGGTAATGGCTCATCCCCAGCCATTTGCTAAAGTTTGTTCAAATGGAGGTGCTCGGCCTTGAGATGACCTCAGCCAGGGTATCTGCATTGCAATGCCACCATCCAGATCTGACCTTTGGCTTTAGCAGACACTTGCAACAAATTGAAAAAGATAAGATGGCATTAGTAATGTGTGACTGAACAGGCCTAGCACAAGTGAATAAACAAAAAATAAACAAAAATTTGAATAAACAAAAAATTTATTCATGATAGTTACACTGCCAAGGCAAAGAAGCCTCAGGAAAACAATTCTACATGTACATCATCGCTGCTGCCACCACCACACTGCATTTCTATCTCACCTTTCTTTCTCTAGCAAGGATCCCAAGATGGCTTACAATGTTCTCCTCCTCTCCACTCTGTTCTCACAGCAACTACCCCAAAGTCACCTAGTGAGTGTCATGATTGAATGGGGACTAGAACCCAGATCTCTGAGTCCCACTGAAGTATGCTGAACCACTATACTACACTGGCTTCCTGTCATCATCAGAGGCCCTTCTCCAATTGCTTCTGAGAAATTCCCAGGCATTTTAATGAGTCTTGGGATTTCTATTGTTGATTGTTTAAAGTGTTTATGATTTTGTATGCAAATTGTTTTATATGGTATTTATTTTTAATTTGTATAAACTTCCCAGAGAGCTTTGGCTATTGGATGCTAAAGAAAATTTACTAATAAATAAAACCCTTTTCTCATTCAATAGCTGAGTCTCAAGGGTATGTAAATGAGTGGGATGGTGTAACTTGGTGTCCTGTACCAGCAGGGGATTGGACACAATGGCTTTCATGGCCCCTTCCAATTCTATGATTCTATGAAACAGCTTTCCTTTCACAAAAATCAGTCCCAGCCCAAAATGTAATTCCCTGCCTGTTAGGACTTACACTTTAAAAAGCTTTCTGCTCCATGAAGACACCAATATTTGCTTTCATTGGTTCCACTTTAAGTGTTGTTTAATCCCACAGTTCATGTTTCCATCATATAAATACTGGTAGTATTAATCTTTTCAAGAATGTCAAATGTCTGTATTTTGTCCATTTCAGATCTCCTTAATTGTGTTTGCCTCACTGCTAGAACTTAACTGTGACATCACACAGCCACAGTAGCATCAGTCCAAAAGAAATAGCATTCCTTAAAGAGTTGGTTAGTTCTTAGTTAGGCTACGAACCTTTGAATTTGCAAGGAGAACTTCCTTTCCTAGTTTGGACCATTAGAAATAAATTCCAAATGACTCTTTAATTTTTGAAACCTCCATTCAATTTTAGCCTTGCATAACTTTGCGTATTTAGGTGATTTCATAAATTCTGATGTATTAGGTAGATATACAAGAAGATGGCCCTTTTAGATGGTATGGTTATTTTTGTTTGTTTGTTTTGCTTTCCCCAAAAGAAACATTTATATTCCAAAAATGCTACTCCACTTTGCTTTTTAACAGTACTTTTAAAAAATGGGTAAATTTCAATTAGCTTTGGCGAATTTTTCATTTTAGAAAACTGCTTGTCATGTTCCACTCTGGGTTGCTTAGCAACAACAAGTCTCTGTACAGCAGGGCAAGCTTGTGAATCTGGCCTTGGGAGGTGAGGTGAGAGGAGGAAGATAGGCCTTAAAAATGCAGGCCTTAAAATTGCATAGGCCCTATAAGGATGACATGAATGTTTTAAAAGAACAGGGCTGCCCTTCTGCAGCATATCCTGGTCCACTTTATTGTTTACAGCAAAATGGTTCAGTGGAAATGCTTTTAATTGCTCAAATGGGAATGGGTTAAAACTAGGCACAGTACAGTAAGGTAGGATAGGGCAAAGGGGCAAACATACATTTGGAGACAGACACCACCCACAGGAGTTTATATGTTGATACTGGAAGCTTCTGAGCCAAGATGGTTACATTGGAGTACTTGGTTTTAAAGGAGAACATCTTTAAATACAACAGAGAACCAATGGAATACAGTTATCTCTGGTTACAAATTCTATAAATGACAGGGAAGAGCATTTTGGGGGCAGTGTCACTATATTCAGCATGAACAGAACAGCAACAAAACAGACATTTCCAAAGGAGAAGATCCTTCCACAGAATTTCCATGGCTGATAATTCCAGGCTCCAAAAACAATTTAGTAAGAGGTACATGTTCCGTGCCGCCAAATGCTGATGTTGAGCTTATGACAGAGAATAAAATCTGGGGGGCATCTAAAAGAGAACATGTTGTTGTGATGGCTCATGTCAGTTTCCCTCACATTTGTTGGGTAAATGGGCGTTCTGATCACAACCAAGTAGTTAGATGCCTATACGGTCTCAAAGGACATTGCCTTAGAGAGGCTGGTCATGAAACTTGACCATTTGGGAAGTGATCCTGGGCTTTATCCTAAGGTATGTATGTGGACTGATAAAAAAGGAAAAGGAAGAGGATCAAAGAGAGATTAGAGGTTTTTGTATGGCTTACAATACAGCTTAGTTAAAATAAACACTGCGGATCAGGAAGGTACCATCAAGGTTAAGAGAATGCCAGCATAGTTAATGAGCCACGGAAACTATGAGAGGCAAGAAAGTTTCCTTCAAAATGGAATTCTTGCCTTCATGAAAACAAAAAGCACACAAACTTGCACCCAAAAAAGATAAAACATGCAAACTGACAATGAAAGATGCAAAAACATACAGGAGCAACTTGATAAAAACAACAAGACAAAGAATAACACATTTCATATGTACATCAGAAGCAGGAAACTGGCTATGAAGATGGTTGGACCACTGGGCAATAAGGGAGTTAAGAGATTACAGAAACACTGAATCAATTCTTTGTATTTGTTTTCACTGCAGAAAAGGTAGGGCAGATATTCATGCCTGCATTGCCTTTTTCAGGAAAGGAGTCTGAAGAACAAATACAAATAGTGGTGAAGGTCTAGGATCCATTGACAAGCATGAATAATCCATCTGGTTCAGGTGATACTCACCCAAGAGTTAATGTTGAAATTGCTGATATTCTAACAAAAAATATATAACTTGTTGCCAAGTTCAGGCTCTGTAACAGCAGACCAGAAAATAACCAATATAATACCAATTGTTTAAAGGGATCCAGGAGGGGAATCCAGGAAATTACAGGCATACAGGAAATTACACGTACTTTGGCATAAAGTATTATTTAAGGGGGAGAGTTTCAAGCACCAAGAAGGGCAAGTCTTTCTGGAAAAAAATCAAAATTATTTCTGCAAAGATTATCGATGGCTACAAAACATGGTGGACATGGGCTACATCTAGGAGGAGAGGCATGATTCTGAAAACCAGTGACTGGGGAATTGAAGCAAGCAAAAGAAGGCTATTGTACTAATGTTTATTTCTTTATTTATTAATTTCTAGATTGCAACAGACAACCATAAAATATAACAACAAAGTAAAACATAATATAAAACCCATACCTTCAAAAGAGAGTAAAATCAAACTAGGAACCAATAAAAAAGACTTCAGCCATGCGAATAAACACACTGATATTTTTGTGACCAAAAGGCTAAAAAATCTGGGAAAATAGAAAGGTCTTCATGTAACATCAAAATGACTACAGTGCAAGCATCTGGCAAGACCTTGTGGGGAGGACGTTTCACAACTTTTTCCATGGAAAAGGTCTTGCCTTACATGGTTCATCAGGGTCTTAGAGAAGGAGTTGGAGGAGGAGATGGAGAAAATAATTCCTGAAAACACAATGAACATTATTATAAAATAAGACAATTCTTCCTCAAGTACCAGAGACACATTCTCTTCCCTTTCTTCTTCTGGCCACTGCAGGAAGCAGGATGCTGTACAAAATGGACATTAGCTCAGATTCAGTGGAGCTCTTATTTCTTATACAGACCTGTTCAGACAAAATGCCAAATGGTGGCTAATTAAAAACAGATGCAAAAGCTTCCAATCTTTTTATGGCCAGGCAGGAGAGGGGAAAGGGAATGCAACGTGAGGCTCATTAAACTTAGAGGCTGGCAATTTGTGGCCCCCCAGATGCTTTGGCCTACAACTCCCATCAGCATTCACCATTGGCTATATTGGCTAGGACTGATTAGCTTTATAGGCCAAAGCATCTGGAAGACCACACATTTCCCAGCCCTGAATTAAGCTGTATTTAGGATGCTCTCCAAGCAAGACCATCATTCAGACTTGCTCATCTGGTGGCTCTAAGATGCATTTCTAGTTGCGGAGATCATGGCATTCTACCTTAACCAAAAATAACTCCTCCTGGAAATTTCAGTTATCAGGAAGTTAGGTAACATTTGCTGAAGTTTAGCTTTGGGTTGAGAAAGTAATCCAAGTATTGAATTATTTATTGCCTTGTTTAATGCATTACTTAATATTGAGTGCTCTGGTAAGTTCTGAAAGCATAACAGAATCCAAATGGGGCTTGCAGAATTTAATAGTACTCATCACAATCTTTTGTGTCTGAGATAAAGGCACAGACAAGTGTCACTAAGCAAAGATGAACAGCACTGCTATTGGCAGCAAACCAGACCCTGTTACTTTTTGCATAACTCTGACTCATCCTCAAAGATTTACTTTTGCAAAAGGAAATAGCTTGTGTGGAGGCAACAGACCAAGTTAATGGAACAAAGGAGATGATGGTTAGCTCTGTTGATTTGTAAGGAATGAGGGAAAAAATCTTATTCCTGATTACAAAATATTTTTAGATATATGTGTGTCTATACACTCTTTGTTTATGTGTTTTGCATGTATATGATTTTAGTAATATATTTTGAAAGCTTTAATGTTTGCAAACCACCCAGACAGCTTCTGCTCTCTTTTGGGTGGTACAGAAATGTAGTAATTGAAATGAGATGGGATGAAAGAATGTATAATTGGAAAAATATTAGGGGACACTCACTGACAATCCAAGGCTGCAATTCTGTATCCAATTACTTGCATGAATACATCTCTGAACTCACATGGGACTTCTTTATGAGGGAACATACATACAGGTGCATTGTCGGGCTGCAATGCTAGGGTGGGTTTGCTCAAGCAGGGAAGGAAAATAAGCCACTGTCATTTATTTTCCTGTGCTGTGCATGTAGGTTGTGTGCTACTAAACTACCATAATTATGTTTGCCATCCTAGTTGTGTCATATGAACCTGGTGAAAGCAGGTGGCAGAGGTGAACAGGATAAGGGTTCATGGTGGTTTCTAAACCTACCTGCCATCCATTCTCCTGGATGGTGAAGTGAGCAATATTGTCTTCCTGCTTTGGGACAGCTCCCACTCTTGCATTTTCCCCTTCTTTAGTGCTTCTCAACTGTGCAGAATGGTTCTTCCTCTCTATAGTAAAATTCCCTACACCCTTCTCAACTGCACACAAATTGGTCTATTGCAGCCTTGCCTTGTCAATGTCTTTGTATGTTACTACTCACTTAGTGCTCCCAGTGAAAGCCATAATACACAATGACACTTGACAAGGAAAAACAGCATGTATCAGACAGGTGAAGGTGTACTCTTGTAGCCTTATGAAAGAATGAGTGAGGAACTGAAAAATAAGACTGTATTTGTGCATCCCGAAAGCACTGGGGGGAAATGTGGCAATTGTGGATGGAGTAGGGCAAGGAGACAAAGATGGGTTTGCTGCAAATGCACCTGGAGCTGATTGGAGGACTGAAGGGAAGGAGCAGGAGATCAAGCCAATTGTCTATCGGGCTGTTCAGTGAACAACCAGCCCACTGTAGCTTGTTTACAGGGTAGCTTTTTGTTATGAGTGGACCTGCCCTGCATGACTTACTTCCTAGTAAACATGCACTGGATTGTGCTTTTAAAGAATCTGAAAAGCCTGATGAGGCAGGATTTTTCTTTGCTAGAGACACCCATGATGATTCCTCTTCAGCGAGGATTGTTTTTCTGTATGCTTAATCATGCAGCCTTAATGCTTTCCACGAATTGACCCAGAACAGACATAAGATAATTGATCTGTATTTTCCAGGCAGTGCTATAAAGACACAGTTTTTATAAAACTATGTTATATTGGAAAATAAGCTTTCTTATGACAGCATTTGAATATACTTTTAGAAAGTTCAAGTGAACACTATAATAGCTTGTTATTTTTTTAGTTTGTGAATTACTCCTTTTCCATGCCTTCATTCCACCAAAAACAAAACAAAACAAAGCAAAACAAAACAATGGTTAGCTGTTCTAGTTTGTTAGTAAAAAAATAAGTAAAGGTTTTCCCATGACATTAAAGTCCAGTCATGTCTGTACGAAAGCCAAATAGGGACAGTAAAATTTTATTAGTTATTTAAAATTTTTCTATATCATCCTCTTACCAAATAGTCTCAAGACAGTTTTACAATAAAACAAAGTAAAATACAGCATCATTTCTATATAGTAAAACCCCACTTAAAATCTCAATCTAAACCTTAAAATACTGGGAAAATAAAAGGTTTTTGCCTGGTGCCAAAAAGAATAAAGTGTCGACACCAGGCAAACCTTTCTGGGGAGTGCATTCCATAGCCAGCCCGCACTACAGAGAAGGCCCTTAAGACTCTCCTAATCTCCTTCAAGGAGAGTTCCCAAAGAAGGACCTCCAACCCAGATCTTAAAGGGTGGGCAGGCACATAGGGAAGGAGAAACTCCTTCAGATATACAGGCCCTATGTGTTTATAGCTCATCACCAACACCCTAAATGGGGCCCAGACAACAATTGGTACCCAGTGTAGATGGTAAAGAACTGGCGTTGTATGTTCATATCTGCCAGTCCCTGTTAACATCCTGGCTACGTACTAAAATTTTAGTAAGTCTAGCCAAGTTTTGAAGAACATAGTTTGCATATTTGTAGTTAGCTCTTAAGCTAATGTGGTTATGCTAGTTAGAGTGTCAGACCGGAGATCCCAAAGATCTGCATTCTAGTTCCCATTCAGCCATGAGCTCACTGAGTTACTTTTGGTCAATCATAGACTCACAGCCTAACAACAGGGTTGTCTTTGTGAAGACAAAATGCAGAGGAGGAAAACTTTGTAAGCTGCTTTGGAGTTTCTTGCAAGATAAAGAAATGCAAGCCTAAATGTAATGCAACAATAACTAAGAAAATGAAGCAAGACATGTTTATTTTAAAATTAAATCAACATTCTAAACAAATTCTTTTAAACCTTCATGGACAGACCTTTTGCAAAACTCTGTCAGACATACGTTTATGCATATTATATAGGGGGGAAAAGTCCTACAATTACCAATATGCTGGCTAGGGAATATTGGGAAATGAAGGACTCTGTTTAAACAAGTGTAGGACTATGTTCTCAGTTAACAGAATTTGTATACTATGTGACCCATAACATCAGTTAATCATATAATCTGATTGGTTTTTAATCCAATATATATGGCCTTAGCTGAACAAATTTTTTGATTTTATGAGAACTTTTGAGCTTGTGGTAATTGCTTTGCTTAACAAGAATTGTTCAGTTCTTATTATTGGCTATGATAGCTAGGGCTTATGGGAGTTGTAGGCCATATCTTGTGAAGATCCACAAGTTGCTTATCCCCATTTTAATTTTATGTGGATACTTGGGAATTCTTCATTGGTTTTCTGTGTCCTTGTTTCAAACTGGAATTTCAGGGGTATTTGAGGAGACAGTTTCACATAAATGTGGCAGCAGTTCTAAGCACATTCTTGTTGTAGATATATCTGACTGAATGCAGACAGCCTTACTTCAGAATATATTCAGAACTGTATTGCATACTATAAACATTGTGCTGCATGAGTTAACAGCTCATTCCTATACTATAAACCTACACTGGGCTAGGCAACTTGTGCCTCTCCTGATGTTGTCAGATTGTAATTCCCATTATCCTATTGGCTATGTTTGCTAGGGCTGATGGGAGTTGGGCTATCCAAAACATTTGCAATGCATCAGGTTGGGGAAGGATGGGCAAACCCATGCGAAGGGTTCATCTAGTTCAGTGCTGCCCACATAGATTGGGAGCAATAGTCCAGGGTTTCAAATATTTTTTCCTAGTTTTGTTCAGAGAAATCAAGGCCTGAACTTGGCTGTCATTTTTAAGTAAAGCATTGATTCTGTCACTGAATTATGGCTCTGCCCTAGTAGATGTCACAACAACCAGACTGTCATACTGAAGTTCCTTGACTACTTGTTACATGCCATCAAGTTGTCTTCATCATATGGCAATCCTGGGAATGAGTGCCCTCCAAAATGTCCTGCCCTTGACAAACTCAGCTCTTGTAAAGCCATGGCTGTAGACTCCTTTACAAAATCCACCAGATAGCCCTTGGACTTACTCCTGGATGCTTAAACACTGAGTTGCAGTGATGATGTAGTGATACCACCAATTTGGACATCTTTAAAAGCAAACTGGACTAATCTATGAGGGAGAAGGCTATTTACAGCTACTAGGGCGGAGGGCTTTATGCGACCTCCAGTAGCAGAGGCAGCCTGCCTGTGCACACCATTTGCTACTGAGCTGGGGCAAGAAGGTGCCCTCCTGGTGGGATCCAGTGGGCAGCTGACTGGCCACTGTAAAAAAAGTATGCTGAACTGGATAGCTCCTGGGTCTCATTCAGCAGGGCTCCCCAACGCTCTTCTTCTGATGAGCGCTCTCGCCCGCCCCCTGCTTGCGTCACAGGCGTAAGGGGCTGAATCATTGCCGCAAGCCCCCTGAGGTTTCTTCTTCTTCCCCTCTCCCTCACCCTTTCCCTCCAGCCTCCGAGAGCCACGTGATCAGAAGTGGTCGCTCGGGGTTCGCTCTCCTCCCTTTCCTGGTCCTCCTCGCGCATGCGCACGAGCAGCCGTGGCGGCGCCGTCGGCTTCCGGGTGGGGTTGGCAGTCGAGCTGGCGAGTAAGCGAGCCTAGCTCGGGCCAGGGGTTGTCGTCGTCGGGTCAGCGGAGGGAGGAAAGGGGACCCCGCCTGGCGCCATGGCCTGCGCGCTCGTGCCTTTCTGCAGCTTCCAGGACCTGGATGCGGCGCGGGACTTCCTGTGTTCGCAGCTCCGTCAGGTCGGCGCTGCTGGAACCGGGGGCGCCAAGGAGAGCGGCGGTGAGTGGTCGCTGGGGCGGGACGGCGTAGCACTGAGGAGTTGGTGGTGAGAATAATTCCTTCGTTTTCTTACTTTCACCAGCGGGGGCTGCAGCCTGGTCCCGCCTAAAGTCATCGCTCAACTTCTCTGCCTAAGAATGGCTTGGTGTGCGAAATGGGTAGGGGGTCGCGGCTGTTCCTCCTCCTGGACCCGGACCGCACTTCCTCGGGAAGGCTGTGCTTCTGGCGCAGTCCTCCCAGCCTAGATTCCCTGCGATATGTTGGGCTACAGCTCCTGGTCAGCTGACAGGGGCTGATGGGGGCTGAACTGCAGGACATCTATAGGGCATCAAGCTATGGAAGGCTGCTCTGGTGTGTGCATAACTGTGAGGGGGGACATTGTACAGGCAACGTAGGACTATTTACGGTACCCGTGACTAAAATAAGTAGCCTGTATTTTACTTGTGCTGTTTCTTTTGCCATAGCATATCATACTTCCAGACTGTATTTCCACACCATAATCGGTGGCATGGAGACCACTGGATGCTGGGTGTGGTGGTGTTATTGAAGCAGGTTCAATAATCAGGGACTGAATATGTGGTGACTTGTGGCCCTACTGACTTTTTTCTTTTGTCATGACTATGGGCTCAAGAAAAAAATGATGCCAAGGTGGATTACCCCCACATAATATTTTGGGGGATTATTCGTGGATTCCTGATAAGCCCTACTTGTAAGGATTCATGTGTTTGTAATCCATCTGTATTCTGAAGTAACTTGATTTTATTGATAACTTGGATGCTGTTCTGAAACCATTGGATTAAAAATACTTCAAGTAAGCAAACAAATAACTTGTTGACATCCATATGTTTCATATGGCAACTGATCATCCTCTTAAGTTCCAATGCTGAATTTATGTGCTGGATAAAATTGATATTATATGTAATGTATCTTCTGGATCATTTAATAGAAATTCCTTTGTTATTGTATACTCACTAGCAGTAGCCAGAACAAATCATGAGCAGCCATGTGTAATGTTTTGGGTTTGTGTAGGCTCATGTAACCCTATGTTCTTATAAAATCAGGGATGAGGTCAGTAAAGCAAAAACCAGATTATAAGAGTGAAATTAACTATATTTGAATAGAATTAAAGTGTTATAAATCTACAACTTGGATTTGTAGTTATTTTTATATCATGCATGCAAATACTTTATTGCACTTTGCAGGTACATAAGTGATACTTGGACCTACTTTTGCTATCAAAAAGTTTCTTTTAATGTTCAGCTGAAATTTACTGTCTTGTAACTTGTTCCATCCTTGTAAATTACTTTAATTCACTCTGAAGTTTTTTTTAAAAATGGGAATCAGAAGTGAAGAATTGTCCAACTGTTACTAAATCAGAATTGAATGGAACAACTTTAAGTGAATTAAATAAATAAACAAATTAGAACCATTAAAAACAGTAGTTTGATCTTGATAACTATGCAAGATGTGATAGTTGGTAGGGGATCAGACGTTTTGAGGCAGGGTACATCCATAGGATTGTGCTTTTTATATGATCAAATTATACTGTCTGAAAGGTGTCTTTACCCAGGGTAGCAAACTAAACCTGGATTCAATCTTTATATATTCCTGATTTGGAAATAAACTCTTACTATTCATTTGAAACTTTCTCTTGAACCTAAACAGAACCCTACAAAATCTTTTGTAGAAGGGGAAAACGTAAAATATGCTTCTTTAAACTATTTTCAATCACATCTCTTTATAAAGCATAAATGACTAATTCTGTATTTTATAGATGAGAAATTGTGGGAGTAGTAGAGTTAATAATGGAGGCCAAGTTGTTTATCTGTATACTAGAAAACACCTTTAAACTGTTTTAATATTAATCTATTCTGTAAAGAACATTGGTGGAACTTCTTTAGAATTATTCCCAGAATTGTTTGCTTGTTTCTGCAAAAACATCAATCTTGTGGCACATTAAAGATGGACAATTCATTATAGCAAAGGATCTAATCAAATGGACTGGTTTGTTGAAGTATATGCCATAATAAATTTTATCAGTCTTTAAGGTGAGACCTGACTTTTTCTTGTTTAAGTCATTCCTCAAACTCATTTTTTAAATAAGCATCCTCCTCAAATAAGGAAACAAATAGTTTGAGCCACTTCATTGACATGGTTTGCATGACACAAGACTCCATTGAGAGTTAATTTATTCTCAGGGAGTTGCTGACTACAATTATGCAAAGCCATGATCTTCAAAACTGTTGCATCATGGGAACCTAGACAGCAGGGGTTATTTGAAAACTGAACAACCCCCACCCAAAGTCTGTGGTACAGTTATGTAAAGGGCATTCAGCTCTCAATTATCTATGCCAGTTAGGTTCACAACACACAGCAGCTGCTGAAACCCCTGGATCTAGGTTAAATATTCATAATGGTGGCTGGCATGCATTGCTACTCCTCAAGGGTAAATTAATTCTTAGGCTGTCATGTCTTGAGAACTGGCCTAGTATAATAGAACGCCAACATAAAGGCTGTTAGCTCTAAGCTTGGTGTAAGGAGACTAATGGGAGAAAGATGCAGTGAGGTTGCATGGGCTCATTGTGTGTTTTCTGAATGAACAAATTAGCAAACAATTGAACCCCCCTCCCCATTCTATCATTCAAAAGTAGTTTTGGTCCTTAACCCTTTCTTCTACCTAGTTCCAACACATAGTTTTCCATAGCAGAAAACATTTCCACTTGTTCACCTATCATATTGCACAAGCTTTATGTGAAAAGTACCAACAAATCCACGCCCGTACAGTTATTTGTTGCTAAAAAGGAAAGCAGAATAATAATTGTCTATAAAGCTTTGTTGTCCCATTAGCTAGAGGCTATTATATCTACAGGTAGACAGGAAAGTGAGCATCTTTAAGCCAGGATTATTAAAGGAGTCATTTGGCATGGGAGTTTGAGGAAGAAGGTTTGAGGCAAGGCTTTGCTGAGGTGGTAGGCCTTAGGAGAGACTTAACATTCCAGGATAGGTTTTTTAAAATTCAGTTTGACTGGTCAAGATAAAGATTTAAAACTGTAATAAAGAGATGCCAACATAGTAATGTTAACTGTTTTTCATAAACATAAACTAATTAACTAGTTTATTATGCAGCACGCAGGGCAGCACTGCTTCCACAGCAGATGTCATGCTAATTTTAATGAAGTTTGTCTGAATTGGTATGAGATAGCTAGTGTCATAAAGCCTTGGAAAAACATCCCAGTTCAGATTTCATCCAGAATATTTTTGGATATTGGACTTTTCTAAATGAGTGACTTAGCAGTACTGCTGAGTTGCTGCTTAAGTTCTGTGGTTCTTATCTTTTCTTTAGATGTTTAGATGTGCTAATAGACATTCTAATTACAGTTGGATTTATTGCATTTGTAGTGACAATTTAAAGTAAAAACATGAAGATTATTAAATAGCTTTTAGACTTCCTTATGCAGATATACTGTAGTTTCCTTTTCGTAGGTAGACTCTATCAAATAATGGCCTTTATGTTTGACTTTTCAGTTGTATGGGCACATATGTCTCTGTTAGTAAGCATTAGAGCAGGTAGATCAGGGGTCCTCAGCCTATGGCCCGCAGGCTGGATCTGGGCCGCCATGTCCATTTTGCCACGCGTGCGCATGCCTGCAGAGGCATTGGCTTGCTTGCAAGGAAATCGTTTTGGACTCACTTGGAGAAAAGGATCTCCTTGCAAGGAAGCTGGTGTCTTGCCGTGCTTTGAAATCTGTTTCTTCTTATAGCAAAACAAAACAGATTTATTATAGGGCTTTTTGGGTTTTGCTTTATTAATTTATGCTAGAATATTCTTAAATCTGAGCCATAAGTGAAAATGAGAAATTGACCCTTGTTTATGAAGCGTGTAAAATAACTGTGGAATCAGATTTATTCTTGTAATTATATGCAAAGGGTAAATGACTCACTCCCTCCAGAATAAGGAGACCTTTTCAGTTCAATAAATTGCCTTTCAGTGGGAGTTTTATAAATAGGAAGTTCATATGTGTGATAGCTTTTTTTAGTATTTACTTCAAAAAATCTTAATAACCATAATTCTGTCAGTGCTAGTATTAATATGTTTAAATGTATAGGGAGGCTTTGGGTACAATTTGTTGGTATCCTCCTTCCATGACAATGAATTGATTGGATATCATCTGTGTTCCTGACTGGAGCACCTGAATATGTGCTCACCATAGCACAGCATCTGTTGAAATTTGTAAGGGGAACCCTGACTTGGAGTCCCAGTTCTGACCACACAGCACTGTTCTGAGATTGGACCACAGGCTCCAAATTTTCCTATGGTCTTTTAGATGGTGTCTAGCAGCCATGGGTTTGTGCCCCTAAGCAAACAAATGACAGACATTCCTTTTTCTCAAAGCAGTAGGTCTTCCTAGGTCAGGCAGCTCCCATCATCCCATGTTATGGGCTGATGCAAATCCCAGACCATCAACATTTGGAGAGCCACATGTTCCCTCCTTTATGCTAGGTTTCTTCTGATTTACAGTTAATATCAATATTAGCTTTCAAATTAAATTTTAAAATATCAAGCTTGTTCAGCATGTAATAAAGCTTCTAAGAATCCTCTGGTTCTACAGTATTTTCTCCATTTCATTATTGTGGAGCCATGGGAAAGTGCCCTGCAACCCACCCAGAGTCCCAAGACTACTGTTTGACCAATGTATTAAAATATTAGTTTGACAGAGCTAAACATTGAAAAGGATCTTGCCTTGCTTCTGGGATATGACTGGCATGTATATGGAATGGGAGATTATTTGAGCTGTTCCCTAAAAATTGTAATCAGTACGATAAATACAGCTGTAAGAGTTTATAAGGAAGCCGGTGTGGACAGGCATGACTTGTAGAGTTTGCGGTAAAACAAGTTGAATGCAGCCTACCCAGTATGGATGGTGGTTATCAAAAGATTTGACAAACTTTCTGACTTTTGTTTTCTGACAGGTTTTCTAAAACAGGTGATTGACAAGTACATAGCATGCCACAGTAATGTTTGCTGGGCTACATTTGGCTAGATAGGGTACAACTTGTACAGGTTGGGTACTAGTGTAATGATGTCAGGTGACCACTGCTCATATATTTCATCCTTAGTCAGTTGATGAGGCATGGCTAATTTATTCTTGCTCTTTTTTACTTGAAAGCTTATTAGTTGAGGGTTTCTAACAATGCTTTTTAAACCCCCCTGGTGATTATTTTTTAAATTTAAAATTATAGTTCATCACATTTATGTAGGCATTGAAATGTAGCACTTCATCTCACCCTAAAACCAACAGTTATGATTTGCTAAACTAATCGAGAATTTTTAATATTAGGTAAAGCAACAAACTGGGATGAAGATGGTTGGGGAGCCTGGGAAGAAGCAGCAACTCAAGAACCTGTAAGCCTCTTTACTAATTATACCTTCTGTAGATGACTTTTCTTTCCTTCTCAGAATAATTTGAATAATCCATTGAATAACTCTCTCGAAACATTCCACTTCAGTAATTAAACTTTTAAGATGGGATGCATGCATCCAATTTGAATATTGATTATATTACTTTTTTCTCTTTATGGATATAGCTAGATTTTACTGCATTAAAGTATAACTTGCCTTTACACTAATGGTACTTCCAGGTGACTAACATTAAAATCAAATCAACAAAAGGAAAATAACTTTCATCTTAATAGCCATAATACAGTGGAAATGTCAAATGTTGCAGTTTCATCAAAATAGGCATATTTGTTTTTCCCCCCTAAATGCCACAACTCTGTTATTATGCGTACCAGTGGTGCCCAAAAAAGCGTATACACATTTTAAGAGTTGTTATCTATGTATTACTTTTCAAAGTTCAATTGAATTACAGTAGCAGTGTGTAGTATGACATTTGCTCAAAAGATGGCATTAATCAAATGAATGCTAGCATCAGCATGTAATAGGCAGGGCAGTCAAAGAAAATGACAGAAGCACAGTTGTCATTTGAGGAGCACAAGACCATTTTGAAGTGGTATTTGAAATTCTCCTGACTTAACACTCCTTGACTTCTACCTATGGGGGAACCTTAAAGGATATGGTGTACTGTAGAAAACCAGCTATACTGGCAGTACTTTGGGAAGGAATTGAAACAGCATGCGCAGTGATACAAGTGGACACTTTAGTCAACATTGGTCAAGCAGTAGTTTGTCGAAATCAGAAGCTGATGGTAACCACTTTGAGCACTTCTTGTAATTGCGGAAGTCAAACGTGACTTGTATTCAACTTTTTTTTGTTATTGGTATATATTGGGTTTTACAATTTTAATAGAGTTTTTTCCTTTCTTAAAATGTGTATACATTTTTGGCATCCTCTGTATATTTTTCTTTAAAACAGTATATGCATTTATCAAATTAACATAAAATTACTATACACAGGAGGAAGAAGAAGAATCAGCTTCCAAGGCACAGGCAAGTTCTTGGCTTCAGGACTGTGTCGTTTCTTTGTCGCCAACAAATGATCTCATGGTAATAGCTCGTGAGCAGAAAGCTGTTTTTTTTGTCCGTAAGTATGTTGTATTCCTTTTTATTTATATCCTGACAATAAATTAGCAATTTTCAGATAAATTTCTTAGATTGCTTTGAAACATATTGATATTGTTACGAAGATGCTTCATTTATAATTTCTATTGCTTTCTTACATTCATTTTTCTGCTGGAGTTATATTTACAGTGGTAGCAGAAGTTACTCAATGGTGTTACTGCATGAGACCTGTAGAAGGAAGAAATTGTTTTCCCTGTAGTAGCTGCTATACATAAAACCAACTGCTGTAGTAATTGAAGTTTCTGCTACACTACATACAGCAAATACGATTATTTTTCTCTACAGCAATATTTCATATAGCAAATGCTGAGATAGCATCCGTTGTTCTTTTCTCACTATTTCCTCTCTTTTTTCTGGATAGAATTTGATCGTTTAAATTGTGGCCTGCCTTCAGATATATAGCATATGTAGTTGGTGATTTCCAATCATCATGGTTTGTTTGCATAATCTGAATCTGTCTCTAATACTGTATACATTGGGTTAACGACTAAACTCACACTAACAGGCTTAAGCAGTATTTTGTTTCTGAAACTGTTTGTCTCTTCCTGAAACAAATTTCTTTGGACACTTTGCCTACTGTGAAATCTGTGAGAAATGTATAATATTTTACAGTATAAGGGACGTTGGAAGGGGTAAGATATAAAAATAATTCCTTCAAATAATGGAATCAATGTATTCTGTACTGGAGATCAGAAACATGGATTGTACCTAACATTAACAATCCTGATTTGGAAATTTGCTCTTTTTGTTTATATAATATCCTAGAAAAAGAATGAATTGGTTTATTGTATTTGGTTGTACTTTAAAAATATTTAAAAGTGGGCAGTTATCTTAGAACTCTGAAGGAATCATAGTATTGGACTAGTTGAAGCAGGTTTATATTGATGAAAAAATAATTCTTAATTTTGTAGTTCTAGTTATGTTTTGCTGTTTTTACTATGCAAAAATAAATGCTAAAATTTATTGCTACATATATGAAGTGCCCTTTCTAGTTAGCAAGGTCAAATATAAGGATTAAAAAGCAGTATGTATATATAAATTATGTAATTGGAAGTTAGTGACACTAGTATAATTTGCATCAGATTTCTTCACCAATTGGTTATCAGATTTTGTGAGCATGTATAATAGCATTTGATATGTAATAAATTGAAGTAAGGAAAGTTGTTAGACTTCATTAAGTCATATTGCAGTTTGGCTTCCACCCCTGCTGTTCATCATAAATTAATAATTGTTGGATTAAGTAGCTGGATGGATCTAGAGGCTCTGAAAAATCCACTCATTGGATAGTCCTGGTGATCAACAGGTTTTACTTCTTTGCCCTGTAGCCCCTGAAAAGCTACTTGGAGGGATCTGTGCCTATGTCTATGGCTGGTCCAGGGAGATTTCTAGGAGCAACAGAAGCTATCGTCTGGCAGGGCCAGACTCTTGAGTTGACATTTTTTAATCAGAAACCCCCAAACACTTGGGCAAGAGCTTGCATCAGTTTCCAAGGGCTGGTGCATAAAAAGATAGGCTGCTTGAAAATGGGCTTGCTCCCAAAGATTATTATCTCATAATAACCTCCTTCTAAAGGGAAACAACTACTTGACATTGACAGAATGTACATGGAAAAGAGGCATTAGCTGGGTTATATCTCCTGCAGCTAGAAAAATTAGAGACATTGTGCTGTCCAATAAAAATGAATCCTTTTCTGCTGAATAAGGTGCAGCCTAAAATACAGGGTTCCAACAGATATATGCCAAAATGGTGATCCACTGATTAGACAGAATGAGACAATCCTATTCCCTAACCTCATCCTTCTTAAAACCCTTTATATCACAAACAGTATTGAAATGTAATATTTGGCGGTCCTTTTGGAAGTGTATGAAGTGGTTCAGGGGACTATAGGCAGAGTTACTTTGACCCTTTCCTCTGCAGAATCTCTGCTGGATCCCTGGTGCTAGAGTAAAATGAATTGGGGAAAAAACAACTCAAATATTTTCTTATGTGTTATCTTAATTTGGAATATGAAAATACTTCATCAATAATTTTTTCTTCTTCTCTCTCCTCCAGCAAAATGGAAGCACAGTGAAAATGGGAAAGAAGAAATGCAGTATGCAGTTGGTTGGAGTGGCTCTTTGAATGTTGAAGAAGGGTAGGTATGAAGCCTTGAACAGCTTGTCATCCGTGCTCACTGAAATTCTTCGGTCAGGCGACTGTCAGATAAGAACTAGACTTTTTTGCACTGTTGTGTAATTTGATTAGGACCAATAATTCTGTGCTGTATGTGAGAGGATCTTTCATGAAGTGTTTAATGTGGCTTTATTTTTCCCCTAGTGAATGTGTAAACAGTGTATTGTGCATCCCACTGGCAAGTCAAAAGAGGTAAGAATTGGTTATCTTTTTTGTTTCTTAGAATTCTTTAAAGAGCTGAAGGCTGCTTTTAGATGCACACAGAACTTAGTCAGAATAATCAAGTGTGATTTCATTGAGAACAAGATTTGATATTATTTCTTTTGCTATCTTTGTATGAGACAGGAGCTCCACAGGCCGACCTGATTGGACCTGTATTGTTGTAGGCTTCACTTCTGGCTATGTTCGCTTCTACACGGAGGTTAGTCATGTCACCATGCTTTGCTTGCCTGATGAAGACTTTTTTATGCATGGTGTGTTTTCTACATAGAGGTAGTCAGTGTTGTTTTGAAGCTTAATGCATATCATTTTTGAGAAGAAAGTCCTGAAAAGGCAGCTGTTGCTTAGATGATTATTCAAGAATATTTGCTGCAAAGAATAGAATTAGTACCATGTTTCAAAACAATGTAAATATAAATTTTTCCTCTATATAGGATGTGTCATAGGAATGTAATCTGTGAGAGGGCACTGAAGTTTTGTGCCTTATAGCTTCACTTTTAGACAATACATTGTTTCCCCCTCCTCTGTCTAATCAGCAGTAATATGCCAAAGAGAGAATAACAATAAATTAAAATAAAATAATTATTTTGCCTTTTAGAATGGAGTACTTCTCCTGGCACAGCTTTTAAATGAAGATCCTGTCCTGCAGCTTAAATGCAGAACATATGAGATTCCACGGCATCCTGGGGTTACAGAGCAGGTATTAATGGCAAATGTATTAAACTGTAAAAACATCATAGAACACAGCAAGGTTTTCATGTAATTAAACCATTTGGAGCTGACCCTGCTTTGGCAACTGTATTTGAATGATTTAAGTGAATGAAATTCAGTAGGCTATGCAGGCACTATGGTTAAGCAGTTGGAATTGGTCTAATGGCTTGTGTGTATCTTCACCCTGTCTTTCTTTTCTTGTCATGGCTCAGTATTATGTTTTCCCCATTAATCATAGTTTAATGATTAACGGGGAAAACCCCATAACCTGCATAACTTGGGATCTGAAACCAAACTGGAACATTGCAAACTTTTATTGTGTTATGTCACTGCTGCAAAATCTAGGCACCAATTTAACCCCTCTGTTAGTCACAAAGGTAGAGACAGGCCTACATCCCTGAAAGCAGCCCTCCTCTCCTTGTACAAAGTACTAGGGAGACAAAATTGCTCCACTGGCCTTCAGAACAAAGAGTACCAGCAGCCCTGTCTTCTTTCCCACTTGTCCCTGAGCTTCTTGAGGATTGCTGTAGCATTGTGTACGTGTTTCACTTGTACTGATAGTGGCAGCTGCAGCACCAGTGCGGGGGCTGGGTTCAGGTCTAGGTGCACAGTTGTCTCCTTGGCTTGGAAATTAGAACTTGCTTAGGAACTGTAACAAACCAAGCAGGATAATACCTGCAGTTCCTTATAGACAAAACTATTTTGTTTTCTTGCAACAAAGTAATGGATACTCTCCGTTTTATCCAGAATGAGGAACTGAGCATCCTGTATCCTTCAGCAGTTGTGACAATTGATGGTTTCAGCTTATTTCAGTCCCTCCGGGCATGCCGAAATCAAGTAGCAAGAGGTAGGTCAAGACTTGTGGGCAATGTTGGGGCTTCCAGCTGTAAGGATTTTGATGCTGAAGCGTTATTACATTGTTTGTTCCTTAAGGACACCTATAAAGATGTTAGAAAATGTTGCATATTGGAAAAAAGACCTCTTTCCTTATTTGGAAGGCTGATAGCTAAGGCTGTATCCCTCAGACTAAAGCAGTCTTGCTTTAGAAAAATAAGTGAGTCCTCTGTAGCATTTAAATCTCCTGTTCTGATAGTTGCTTCAAGCTCTGAATGCCTCCTGAATTTTGGATGTCTAATGCCTCACATAACTTACCTCTGATGAGAGGTACCATTGCTGGTAGCAGGTGAGCCTGAACGCATGCCTCTGCTCCAGTGAATCCTCAGCCTAGCTAGGTGTAGTTGCATTTAACTTGTGCCATATACAACTAGCTGAATTGCTTGCCTTAAAATATTGTACAGGCAGTCTCAGGGTTACAAACAAGATCCATTCCTGAGAAAACAGAAATTTATCTTTAAGTCAGATTTTATACGTAGTTGGTTCTTCACATTCATGGGGCTTAATGGCTCAGGACCCCTGTGAGAGTGGAGCCATGAATATCTTCCCCCCTGCCCCCAAACTCAGCAGTGCCTCCTGTTTACAGCAAGGAAATGCTGGAGGGATTTCCTTCTCCAGATGGGTGGGGCAGGAAGGCATGCTCCCTCTCTCTGCTTTTGCTTCCTCTCTCTCTGATGATGACAATTTTCTGCAGTGATTTTTAAAATTAATTGGCTGTATGGCAGTTCGTTCCTAAGTATGAGTTGTTCTTAACTCAGATGTTCATAACTCAAAGACTGCCTGTCTAGAAAGAGATGCTTTAATAATTCTGATTTATTTCCTGAGGGGTAGCTGTATTAGTCTGTTGCAGCAAAAGCAACAGCCTTGGGCCACCCTGAAGATGAACGTTACCATGGCATAAGTGTTCGTAGTCCACAGTCCAGTTGTTTTCTTATCATGTGCCAAGAACTGAGTTGAATACATCCTTGCAGGAATCCTGTGGATTGATGAAGGCAACAGAGCTTTATTGCTGAATGGAGATTTAAATACGGATTGCACCGTTTCCAAAAAGTATTGTGCCACACTAGCTATGAAAAAAGTTCAATCATGTGCATGTCTACTCAGAAGTAAGTGCCATGAGCTCAATGGCACTTACTCCCAGGTAGATATGTATACAATTGCAGCCTTGATACCATCACTTCTTGGATGAAATATGGACCTGGCAATATAATAATATGTACAATACAGTGGATATTGCATGTTTTACTGTGAAGTCTGGAAATAGTAAGTGAATTCTGCATCATTCAGTCAAAGCACAGGTACTTTTATAAATTCTGCATGCTAAATAGCATATAATCATTTTATTCTAACAAATAGTTTTCTCTAATCTTTCCCTTTTTGTTCAATGAAATGGGCAGCTGCAGCCTCCGGCAATGAGAATGTTCAACCGCCTCCATTAGCCTATAAGAAATGGGGTCTGCAGGATGTGGATACTATAATTGATCATGTTAGTGTGGGTAAGTGGAATATTGGTCAGTAGTACCAAAAATAGGCCTGGTCTATGAGTCACTCTGTCTGTATAGCCTTTCATGTATGCTGTCATGATCATCCTTACAGCAGTTCTGGTTTCTTTCCCAAACGTTCAGGTATTTGGGTCTTGGTATCAGCTGGAAGCCCCCGCTGCTGCTTTTTAGCTGGATACAA
This sequence comes from Varanus komodoensis, assembly GCF_004798865.1. Taxonomy (NCBI): domain Eukaryota; kingdom Metazoa; phylum Chordata; class Lepidosauria; order Squamata; family Varanidae; genus Varanus; species Varanus komodoensis. The sequence goes on along the minus strand of NW_025335268.1, from coordinate 4,955,174 downwards.
CCTCAACACAAGCAGTAATCTCACAGTAGTCAATGCCAGGTTGTTCTTTCTGTCCTCTAGGGCACACCTGTTACCCACGGAGCTTAAAAATAAAACTGTTGACAGGTTCTTAGACTGTATTTTGACGGATTGTTCCTAGACTCTTGGTGCAACCAGCTGTAAGCTTTTGGTTTCTTAAAAAAATTATTGAAAATTATTAGATTCCTTTTGTTTGAATGCTGCCTTCAGTCTATTAATAATGAAATGTCTTCTGCAATAAAAACATTCTAATTAAAATATCCATATCACATCCTTTTCTAAGTCTTTTGTTCCATTTTAAAAATAGGCATCATGACTCTGTCACCATTTGACCAAATGAAGACTGCTTCCAATATTGGTGGATTTAATGCAACTATAAAGAACAACCCTCCTGCTATGTCTCAGTACATTACAGTAGGATCAAATCCTTTCGCTGGTTTCTTTTATGCCCTTGAGGTAAGTCTGTCATGAAGCAATTGTGAAATGTAGTGTGCTGGCGAGGAGATGAATATCTTTTCCCTGACTTGTCTGTTTTTAATTTTTTTTCTGTTGACATTCTGAGCTGTTAGTGGGATGGGGATGGGGGACAGTTGCTCAGTAGGGTAGCAAAACTTAGAGCAGGACACCATATAATTCAATCGTTTATGTAAATGTAAAGCTATGTTTTAGCTTACTAGGACATTAGTCATATATTGAATATTCCTATTCTCCTTTCTTTAAAAAAAAGATAATGTAATGAAGTTTTTGGATTTTTTTTTGTAATACTATTTTAAGGAAGTATGCCTGATTATGACATTTTGATACAATAGTGGAAAACCTTTCTAATTGAAATGAGTAGTTGTGTTTGCCTTGTAACACTAAACATGAATGACCCTTGTGATTGTGACCCTGACTTCCCTTCTTCACCATAATCACAAGGGGATCAGAAATTCTGACTTCCATTTGCAACTATGATTGTTTGTTAACCATAGGCAAACTGTGGTTAGTGTTAATTATAATTCAAGAGATCTTTTGCTGGATGGGGTTGTCTGTGCCTATTCAGAACAGCTTGTACTTCCAGTGGTTTAAAAGTAGTGACAACAAAAAGCCTTACTCCCTCTAAACAAAGCTGCTGATATCAAGAAAGGGTGGGGTGTGTGGGGAACCAAAGTAGATTTGCATGTCAAAGAGTGAGTTTGTATGCATGTTCTGGTTGTGGAAGACAAATTTCTTGGTTTAGAAAAGCATGTGATCCTACAATTACCCATCAATATTCCTGAGCCACTGCTTTGCCACTGGCTCTGGTTGGTGGCTTTCCCAGGGTTCTAGAATGAAATATCACAGAAGCCTACACCTTTTCTACCTTTGCTTGAAAAAAGCAAGGCAAATTCAAACTGAGGTTTCTGATCATGGTTTGTTTCTCAAAGCAATAGTTTGGCTTAGCTACAGTTAACAAACTATGGTTAGTTGAAAATGGAAGCAAATCACCATCTGAGTGTATCAGAGTAGAAGGATAGAGTGCATGAGCTCATTTGTTTAATCTTCAGCATTATGTTCAGAACAAATCACTGTCATTCACAGAAATTAAATTTTTGAAGGCACTGCATGTTTTGCATCCAGCTTGCTGTGCCAGCAGCTGGCCATGCTTTATAAAAAGGACAGTTGTAAAGTATTGAGTGCATCTTTAAATAGTATGATTGCCATATACATTTGGAAAAACTGGAAATCTCTGGTCTTCTAAAGTTTATTTATATTGTTAAAATATTAATCAGTTTTCCCTTAAAAAACAGAATAAATAATTTGCTAGGTTACATTGATCTTCTCTCTGTGAACAAAATAAAACTGGCCTGATTCACATGGCACAGCAAGCAATGTGACACACAACCATGAACAAATTTTTTGCCTGAAAAAAATGTGTCTGAAAGATGGTCAGACTCAACGTAATAACTTTTCTTCCATCTGCCATTTTCTTCTTTCTTCTTACTTCCTTTCTTCCTTTTCTTCTCAATCTCCCAGAGGTATCCCACAAGGCACGCGGGGAAGGAATGAGGCTTTTTGCTTTGACAGCCATGATTGCAAGCCAAGTTCAGCTCCCTGTGGCCATCAAGTAATCTCTGCTGTGCAAACAGGTCTCATGCCCTGAAGTGCATCAGAAATTACATGGAACTGGTCAGGCATACACCACGTCCACTCCAAAGGGCTGCTCTTGCCAGGTGGCTCTATGGTTCCAGCCTCAGTGCCATGACAAATGGTGTTTTCTGGTTTGGATGACACAAAAAGCAGTTGTTGTACTGAGAAACCATAGAATAGACCGTTGTTTCTCTTTTTTGTTTTCCCAAAACCAAAAGTACCACCCTAAATTACTGCAGTGGGGTTCAGATGACATGACAGACCCAAAAAGATGTGTGCAACTACCTAGCTTGTAAAAAATGACAACAGTGTATAAACAAATATAATAAATATTTTCTTACCTTTCCTTTAGGGTAGTTCACAGCCACTGTTGTCCCATGTTGCCTTGGCAGTTGCAAGTAAGCTGACATCTGCATTATTTAATGCTGCCAGGTAATATATAATAGATTGAAAAGCATAGTGGGTTGTTTTTGATGGGGAGTGTTCTTTAAATTGTGACAATGATTGCATTTATTTTTCTATTTCAAGTGGTTGGCTTGGCTGGAAGCACAAGCAGGAAGAAGAGCCTCTGCAGAAGCAGAAACCCAAGGTTGAGCCTGCAACTCCTTTAGCTGTAAGGCAAGTGTTCAAAAGAACAGAGGGTTTTTTAAGAGAGACTCTGTAACTGGGTACCATTGTTTCCCATATCGTGTGCAAGTATTAAACATTTTATCCAAGTTTGCCTTGTTGTACTACTAAAGTTGCCTACTTTTCTGCCATGATAACTGTCTACTGTGTGGAGTGCCCTCTAACCTTGGCATAAACTAACTATTGCCCTAGTCGCCTTGCCTCCTTGAATGTGTGGGACTGCTGGCAGGGTTGTGCCCAGGCAGAAGTCACACCGGCATACTCAGGAATGGTTTAGCTATGCTTCCTTTTCCCATTGCTTGGTACAGCCCCCCTCCCCCCAGTGATTCGAGTGAATGTTTTGTCTGAACCAGCTAACTATAGTTTATACTTGCTTATATCTTGATTTGCAGGGCCAGCCAAACTATAGTTTGCTGTTTTGTACAAACCAAGATGGTGGGGAAGAGGGAGTGGGTGATTACATTTGTGCTGGCTTGTGTGATGATAGCACAAAACCATAGATTGGTATTAATGTCTGAACCACGTTGAAGTATGCAAATCAGCACTTTTTATAAGGACTCTGTTGTATCTGTGATCTTTGTGATGGTGATTTCTTGAAGTGTTGCTGCTTGTCTGGCCTACCCCTCCCCCAGGATCTCCATATTATCTTGGTTTCATGGTACAGACTCTGGTGACAGACCTCTATGCATGGAACTTACATAGTCCTTCAGAATACAGATTGGTTTCACACTAGTGGTAGAGTCAGACTCATGAGAGTATCAGCATGTGTGAGGAGAAGTGCATAATATATTTGCTTTGATGATCTCAGAATGTATAAGTTGCATTAAATTGTTTTGGAAAGAAAGCTGAACATTATTTAGGATGTTAAGAGACAATTGTAAGCCATTAGCTAGATCTCAGTTCTGTTGTTCTTCAGAACATGCCTAAATTTAACTCATTACCAAGTATTTCCATTTTTGTGACATCTACTTTCTATTTTAAATCTGAATATATTACATCAGCTAAATTAAATATATTATTCTTTGTAATTGTTCATGTGATAAGACATTTACTGTCAGAGTCCTTGTACAGCATGGCATGCTATGAAGTTTAATGACATAAAACCTATAATGAAATATGGTAAGGCTGCAATCTTATGCATGTTTACACAGAAAAAAGACCTATGACTTGCACCATCGCTTCACCCAGTCATGCTAGGATTTGCATGACTTTTTTCTGACTGAAGAAGCCTAGGTTTACATCCTAACAACACAATCTAGTGAGGCTGCTTGTAACCCTTGAACTTGGAGGATTACAGGGATCTTGCAGAGAGAAGAAGGAACACAGAAATGAAGGTCACCTCAGTGTTTCTTCTGTCCTGAAAAGCTAAGTGTTTTGCCCCAGAATGCAAGGAAAGGAGGCTGAGGCACTGCCAAGATACTACATCTGCTGATGGAGCCTGTCTCCCTGCTCCCAGAACCAATTTCCAAGATCACTCTTGCGACCTTAGAGTCACAGAAGGTGCCATGTTATGAGTAGGGTGCTTCAAGTCTGGAGTTTCCATTGTGACCTTGAAGCAAGTTCTTGAGCCTGATGGTGGGATTCCAGATTTTCCTTTGGCTAGATTGTGTTTAGTGGCCATAGGATTGTGCCCTAAGATCATTCCTGCTAAAGAAGCTGTATGTTGAGGAAATCTTCCAATATGAAATAATGATTGCACTGACTTGAACTGAACTAATTTACTGGCGATCCGGTTTTAGGAACTTAAGATGAACATGGAAGCATATTTACTATTTTTGAATGTACTGTGAAATCAAATCATCATTTTTGGAAATTGTTTTATACATTTAGTTGTATTTCATTTTAGGTTTGGAATTCCAGATTCTCGCCGTCATGGAGAACGAATATGTCTTTCTCCTTGTAACTCTTTGGCAGCAGTAACTGATGATTTTGGAAGGGTTCTTCTATTGGATGTTGCAAGAGGACTTTCTATTCGAATGTGGAAAGGTATAATATACTAGGATGAAAAAAAAGCCATCTGGGCGTGGGAATCTGACGCATTCCGCAAGCTTGGCTTCTTGGAAGCTGGTCTGTTTTACAGTGGCCCTGTGTCTGAGTTCCTGGAGAGTGCTTCCACCATTTGTGGGGTGCCCACCAGGAATTGAGACCCATGTGCTGCGCAAGCAGTGCCTGTCTTCTGCACTTGGTGCTGCCAGCAGCAGTGGATGGAGAAGAAGGATGGTTGCTGGAAATGGTGCCTGGCACATCACTCACATTGCCCCTCTTCTACATCCTGCAGTCACTTTTTGACAGGGAAGGGTGGTGGTTGGGGGTCTGTGGGTGTTTGGCTCAGCTCACTTCACAGGACTGAGAGGAAGTCTGCAGATGTTAGAGGGATGGATTCTGAAGATATATGGCTAAGTCTTTGCAGCAAAGTGGTAGGTTATCCACCAAAGGGAATGGGTTGGTTTGCATGACCAACATCAATTACTATGACTTATTTGTGTATATGTCTATTTAAGCTATGGCTGCTTATTTAAATTATGCCATGTGTGAAGCATGATTGCTGTAATTTCTGGCTAGGTGTGGCTTGCAATGGCTTGTTGGAATGGGAGACAACCCTTCACTAACCGTACAACAGCCCATGGATTATTGTCTAGAAAGGACTGAGACTCTCTGGCCTGCCAAGTACTCTTAGATTGCTTCACAGGGTCAGGCTTAGTCTCAAAGCCTTGTTCGCTGGTGGCATCCCCTCTGTTATCTCTAACTGCAGATAGAAGAATTAGCAGGGATTCCCCTTAAAGCATCATTTGCCATCCTAATTGGGAGCAAGTGGTGTGTATGAGGATCCCTGCCATTTTCTCTGGTTACAGATTGGGAATAACAGCAGGAATCTGCCTTTGTGCACTGTTCTTAATCCCAAGTGACATGATGTGCAGCTCATGGAATTGATGATTTGGCCAGCTCTTACTGGAGTTGTTCCCTCCAAGGTCTGGCTCAGACTTTTTGTGCTCCACCTGTGCTGTAAATTGGATAGTGCACAGTGAATGAAAGAGTTGTCCAGCCGTGCCAGTGCCAGTGTCCTTCAGACATCAGCTGAGTTCCTTTCTCTGTGCAAAGAGAGGCAGAATGGGCAGGGTGGGATGGAGAACATTCTCATTCTCTCTCTCTCTCTCTCTCTCTCTCTCTCTCTCTCTCTCTCTCTCTCTCTCTCTCGGAATAAGTTTTACTCTTAATAAACCTAACAAAAAGGAAACTAAAAAATCATCAATCATTGAAAACATCAGACCTACTGGGTCAGTCCCCCACATATTTTCTTTTTATGTTAAACTATAAACATATTTAAATCTATGCGTAGTCCCGTTTCTCTAGCCAATGAGAGCATTCATCTCTTGATGATCCAGCATAGAATGTCAGTTTGGGCCCCATACCAAATAGTTTCCTCATCTCTGCTTTACTGAAAAGGAAATCCCAGCATAATGAATAAAAGCAATGGAATTGGTGAGGAAGCTATTAAGAGAGGAATTATATCACAATGAAGATACCGTTGCGATGGGGGGTGAAGTTGAGGCATAGAAATGATGTAACTGAATGAAGACAATAGGAATCCTGACTTGCAGCCATGAAGATAAGTGATGGCAAGACAAGGAGAACCATTTTGCCCCCTCCCTTGCCCCTTATGTAACTCACCAGCTTTCCCCTTCCTTATAGCACCTACTGCTGTTTTTAATCAGAGCATTATAGCACAGTGATATCTATATGAAGGTACACTGTTCTCTCTGAATCTCATAAAAGCCTGGAGTGTGAATTGCAGGAAACACCCTTTCCTGCATAGGTATCTCTTCCATGCAGGTGGAAAGTAGCATGCATTCAATCACATAGGACAACTCTTTAAACACCTGTGTACAATGACAGCCAGCTGCAATTGACATGAAACAGGAAAAGCAGAGGGCTTGGGAAGAATAGTGAGTTTAGTATCAGGGAAGGGGTTAGGGAGCATTGAGAGAGAGTGAGCAAGCCAGTGAGGTGGAGTGTGGCAGAATCAAGAACCAGGAGCATCTGCTCCAGACTTGGGGAAAGCGCAATATTATCTAATAGCAAAGTTCTGCTTAGAAAATCCAATCGAGCACTTTGCTACAGTTTAGGAATAACCACGGATTGAACTGGTATAAGTCGAGTAATTAATTACTTACTTTGACTTGCAGGCTACCGGGATGCACAGACAGGTTGGATTCAAATTGTGGAGGATCTACATGAAAGGGAGGCTGAAAAGATGGATTTTTCTCCTTTTGGCATTGCTCAGGGGCCAAGCAGAGTGGCGCAGTTCCTTGTGATATATGCTCCCAGGAGAGGAATCTTGGAAGTATGGAGCACACAACAAGGTCCCAGAGTTGGAGCTTTCAATGTAGGGAAACACTGCAGGTAAGAAATCAGAACCTGCACTGAATGCAAAAGGCTCAAAAGGGTAATTTAGAAAAAGACTGTGGTACTGTTCTCTACAACCATTTTTTCCCTTTTATGCACCTCTCCCCACCCCAAACCTTCCACAAAAAGGAAGCAGGATTATGCATAGTCAGCTAGCTCAATAGGGTTAGTTCTTTTCATTTATTAGGCTTGTGCCTGTCATGTATTATTATTATTATTATTATTATTATTATTATTATTATTATTATTATAGAGAAGACTGCTAATTGTTATCAGATGGTAGTTTTAAATTTTACATTATATTCATTCCATAGAAACTGATTTTAAGAGGAAAGAAAATATTGTCATATCCAGCTAAAAACTACTACTAACTACTGTAAAATTTAAGCTTTTCCCTATCTTTTATAAAAGAAACCAGTTGCACCTAACTTTTCTTTTTCTGTGTGCACAAAGTATACATTGATAGCTCTACTTTTCACTTTTGTATCTCAAATTTGTCTTTAGGTTGCTGTATCCTGGGTATAAAATAATGGGCATGAACAATGTAACAAGCCAGGGCTGGCAGCCTCAGACTTATCAGATCTGTCTTGTTGATCCGGTGTCTGGAACAGTCAAAACAGTTCATGTACCTTTCCACTTAGCATTGAGGTAAGGCTTACTGAGGTTCACACTGCATAGCTGAACTAATGTAGCATGTTTAGATGAATGGTGCAATACTTGAAGACAATGGAGAATGTATTCTGTAATTGGATAACTCAGCATATTGCTGTTGAATAGTATAAAATTCAGAGGTCATAGATAGGAAATATTTTCATTAGAGCCAAACAAAATTTAATAAATGTGTGCAAGCATTTGGGTTCTTCAGATCTCTTTTTCAGGCTAGGTTCAAAAAATAGGGGATGGAGGTAGAAATAGTAATGTCCAAAATGTAAAGAGTGTTCTGACCATGCAGCCTTGTTAGTGTGGCCAAATCTTTGGTAATAGCTGGTTTTTCACCCATCTCCTTCTTTTAAAATAGATACAGTAGGAACCCTTCTAGGAGCCTATTTGGATTTGCTATAAATGTACCATCATTCAGATGCAATAACCTTGCATTCTGAGGAATCCAGTCCTATTTTCTTAAAATAGTGCAGCGTTGGTGTGTATGTTCCATTTTCTCATTGTTTAAACAGCAGTATTTTGTCGTTGGAAAAATACTGACCTCCCCATTTTCTCCCCTGTCTGTTGTTTCTTTGAATAGTGTTTGAAGCAGAGTAGCATGATAGTCAGAGAGAGCTACTGGGTAGTACTTCTGACGCAGGTTATTCCTTCATGTTGTGTGAAATCAGTACATATTTATTATGTAACTCTGTAACTAAGAAGGCTAAGTGCTCCCCTCCAGAAGAGTGCTCATGAAGTCACTTTAAATATATATAATCAGTGAGTACTAGCAAGTTGACATTAAAAAACAGCATACCTCCAGTGCTTGAGGATAAACAAGAGAGAGAATGGTATGACTTTTATGTCCTTCCTCTGAACTTTTAGGCACATCTGTCTGGCTGCTGTTGGAAACTGAATGCAGGGCTGCATAGACCTTCGCCTGATTTAGAAAGGCTTTGCTAATATCTCCACATATTTCCTATTGCTACAATATGATATACTTGTTTTTTATTAGAGTTTTGAAGGTTGTGTACTCTGCTTGAATACGTAGAATTGAATTCAAACAATTTTATGTTGTGTTTATCATTAAAATATCTTCCAGTGATAAGAAGAGTGAACGAGCAAAGGATATGCACCTAGTGAAGAAGTTGGCAGCCTTGCTGAAAGCTAGAACATTAAATCTGGGTAGGCTTGTTTTTGAGTTTTGTTTTCTGTTTTGTTTTTATATTTGTCCTTTTGAGAGCTACTGAGAGAAAAGGGTTCCAGTGTAATTGAGACTTATGCTTTAGAATTAGACTTTTAAAAAAACTACATAATGTGTTAGTTAAATGCCAAACAAGATCACAAGCCTTTATAAAAAAGACTTGCATAATTTTTGTGAGTTCACAGCTGATGGAAAGATTATGCCACCCATACAGAGTCTGTTGGGGACAATCTTGATGGGAAACATTTTGCAAGCTTTATGGTTGACATAGCTATGACAAGGGTGAGTGCTTCCCAATTCCCTGGAAGATTTTTCTGTCCAGCACCTTTTGTAGTGGATGGGAATTGCAATATTGCTTAACTGCCTTGGATTTAAGCATTTATGGAGACACAGTTTCTAATATGGCTGTTCCTTGAAATGGCTTGATACAACTGCTGACGTTTAGCATCTCAACAACAAAATGCTCCTTAAAGTACGTGTTTTCCATTTTTCATAATGTGAAGTCAATTAAACTGACATGAACTTTATTTAAGGGAAGCATAGTCCAAAGATATGAGCAGTGAATTGTCATGGAGAAATAGTTGCATTATTTGCTCAAGTAATGAATTTAGCAGACCTATGAATGGTTCCAGGCAGTTGATGCTATGTTTGGGGGCAGTATAGGATTATTTTAATCATGACTTGAGGTCATTATAGGTGCTAGCAATGTTATAATGGCCTTGTAAAAACAAATGCAATGAATGGAACTTTCATTGAGAGAGCAGACCACAAAGCAAACAATAGAACAACCAGTAACTTCACAGACTACCAAATAATTCCCTCCGTCAGTATCCTTTCAGAATCCATCCTTCTAGCATCCACAAACCTTACATACTCAGCCCAGTCCTGCAAAGCTATCTGAACCAAGAGGAAGTCTGTGATGGTGGTGGAGGTGGAACAGAATTGCTGCTTGTGCAGTGTGGGGGGCGCACTCACAAGGAACTTGAACTCAGAGCCTTCGCAAAGTGTCCTGGAGTCTGGGGAGCCAAGCCCAGGGTATTCAGTGGATTCCACCTTAAACAGATTTCCCATACATCTCTAGCCATGGGTTTAATGTTGTGTTAAGCAACCCATGAAGCATAATCTGATGTATTTCTTCTCAAGTGTCAGGCTCATTAAATTCAGTTATTGCTAGGTAAATGTGTATAGAAATCATCCTTATTTATGTTAGATGCAATTCATTTATAGGACATGTTAAAGGAAGCACAAGCATATTACCAGTTGCATTCTGTGAACGCAGTTTGAATTAGGCCACATTTTCCATAAATAGTCTGCATTTCTCTAAGGAATATATTTGTGAGAAAGAGAACGATGATGAGATTAATTTATCCCTTGCATTATGATCTTATTGCACATTTTTCACAAGGAGCCAATTAAAGTTTAGCTAGAGACTGGACTTTCTTAATGGAGGTGTTTTTCACCCTGTACATGAGCAACTTTGCTTCATCTTATTTATGTGCTGTGTTAGACAAATTGGATTTGGGTAGTGCTTTGTTAAAGTCAAATCATGTGCATAAGACATTCTGACAATTCCTTGTAAATTTAGAGCAAATTATCCAGGTTGACAGTCTGTGTAGCAAGAATGAATCTGAAGAACAATGGTTCTCACAGTGCTCTCCAAAGCCCCAGGAAATATTTGCACCTGAAAATGCAAGCCCGAGTCTTCCTTTCAGATGATTTTGCTTCACACTGCTGGCTTTTCTTTCCATGTATCCCTGTTTGCTCTCCATTTTATAGCGGAGATGTTTCTCTCTGTTGTAAACAAATAAGTTGCACAGCACTAGAGAAATAGAATTTTTCATTCACATATGCCTAGGTCCTTAGTTGTTTAATTCTCACTGCAAATTATGCTATAGCTAGTTGTGTAAATACACTGACATGTGTAACATGAAAGATTCAGCTTCTTTTTACCATTTGGCTTGAAGTGCGTGTGTGGAAGGGCATGTCAAATGATTAACTAGCAAGTCTTAATATAAATTGAAACTACTGTAAGCAGAAAAGAGTTGGGGAATGTGTTTGGGTAAGTAAATCATTTGACAGAGGCAACAAACTATTAGCTTAACTAAATTCCAAAACTGTATGGGAACAATTTTGGGGTAATAAATATTTCTTTGGATGCTAGAAGAGATAGGTGTTATGTCTAAACCATCTACCTCGCTTTTCTGGTAAGAGGGAGTATTGCAGAATTGTGACTGGTGTGGCATCTTCAAGTGTTTAAAACCACCTTAGTATTGTAATGAGCAAATATTCATTGCCAAAGAATGCATGTGCTTCACTCCGCTCTTGCTTGATTTCCTGTGCTGAACTTTCTGTGAGTTGAGACAACAGTTACAGGGTTCCTGCAAGTCCCTCTGAGGAAAGGGCTATGAGGCTAGACAAATCAGCATCCCAGGATGCTGGCCAAACCAGTTCTTGGTCCTGTCGGTTGGTAGCCAGCTCATGTCCAATTTGAAATGTGAGCAATCCTATGATGGTGGGACTGCAGGTGGCACAGTGGTTTAAACCGCTGTACTGCTGGGCTGGTTGATCAAAAGGTCGCTGGTTTGAATCTGCACAACGGGGTGAGCTCCCGTTGCTCCGTCCTGGCTCCTGCCAACCTTGCAGTTCGAAAGCATGCAAATGCAAGTAGATAAAAAGGTACCACTTTGGTGGGCAGGTAACAGCGTTCCGTGCACTTCGGTGTTTAGTCATGCCGGCCACATGACCACAGAGACTGTCTGCGGACAAATGCTGGCTCCCTTGGCTAGGAAACGGAGATGAGCACTGCCCCCTAGAGTCAGGCATGACTGGACTTAATGTCAAGGGGAAACCTTTACCTTTACCTATGATGGTGGGCAAGACTTTTGAAACAAGGGGGGGTGCCAAAAGAGACAACAGCCTATTTTGCTCTTAGGCATTGACTATATTGAATTATGTCCAGCATTGACTGTTGTGCAACTAAGTGAAAGTTTCCAGGGTGTGCTACCTCACCTTATTGTGGTGCATCTTATACTGGTTTTAATGTTTTTATTTGTCATTGCTTTATTTTGTATTTTAATCTTTATTTCATTCTATTTTGTATTTTTCCTGCAGTATCCCACCCAGACAGCCTTATGGCTAATGTGGCAGGTTAGAAATTTAATAAATAAATAAATAAATAAATAGTAAGGCAAGGCCAAGGACTTTTATATTAAACCAACCAGAAGTGGCTGGCATTGCCCCAAAGTGGTTCTGTGCTGGTATTTGACCTCCATCATTCCCCACTTCTCATATGTGCTCCCCAAACAGTTAAAGTGTACATCCTAACTAAAGCCTGTTAAGGGCACAATCCTATGCATACTTAGACAGAGAAAACCTTTATACTTCTCAGCCTTCTCCAGCCAGCATGGGTTGTTTTTCCTTTTAGACATACAGAGGATTGTGCCATAAATTGTTTTTCTTAATCCTGCAACATATATGTTCCTTTCTTTCTTTCCAGAAATGTTTGAAACTGAAGTGAAGGAACTAATTCTTGATATAAAATATCCTGCTACTAAAAAACAGGTAATTAGACTCAGATACTTTATTCTGCAGATTTCAATTAGTATTAGGTAAATGGTTTGTTATGGCTTTTTGCATGTTTGAAATCTCCAGTGTGGTGATTAGAGTGTTGTGGTATGACTAGAGAGTTCCGGTTCTAACACTCAAGCCATGAACCTTGCTGGTGACCTTGGGTCAGTCACTCTCACAGCCTAATGTTCGTTTCATATGCAAGTTCATTCTCTGAACTGGGGAATCAACTGTTGGATTGAAAGATTGTTCAATTTCCACCAACACGCAGAATCCATAGCACCCTATTTACGGGTGCCAAGCCCTTCTACCAAGACATTGGTTTGTAGGATGGGTAAGGATATGAGTCTCTGCAGCTGACTGTGCCTCTCTAGGTAGACATATCTTACACTTTGAAAAAAATGGTATGTTAGATATCCTTTTAATTGGATTAATTCCATTAAATCCCTGGAATTTTAGTTCTGGTTTGTGAGATCCAACTTATTTTTGTAGAATGAATGATAAACAGAACTAATGTTGTAGTATTTTTTTAAAACAACCCTGTTCTTTTACAGGTGGTCCATGCATCCACCTTATGTCTAGCAAAGCTTTCCAAATCAGTGCATTAAGCAGTATTGAAAATTATTCTGGAACATATGAACATATATTCTGGAATGAGGTCCTTCTGAAAGAGCTGTTCCTAAAGGAAGTAAAAGGGATGGCTATTACAAGAAGGGCCTTCAGTGGGATTGTGAAAATATACAAAAGATTTGGATTATGGTATTTAAGGAAATTGGAGAAATTTTACATATAGACTTAGAAATGTCACCAAGAATGGTGTTATTACTGTTGATAGAAAAACGAGATATAAATGAAGCTAAGAAAGAATTGATTGTAAGTATGATAATGGCAGTTAGGCTAGTGATAGTTTAATATTGGAAACAGAATTGGGTTTTGCAAAGGCATGAATGGTATAATGAAATATGGAACATAGTAATTATTGATAAACTGACAGAAATAAAAATTAAAAGAGGGTTAATGAAAGCAAATATAATGAAATTTAGGAAACATAGAAACATAGAAAACAGAACGAGTCAGAAGGGGTTTCCCGGGCCATCTAGTCTGACCTCCAGCACCAGCTGGCTCCGCTCACGACATGCCCACCATGTGGACGTCCAGCCTATCCTTGAACTCCCGCACCAGTGGGGCCTCAACCACCTCCCAGGGAAGCCCATTCCACACCCTCGGGGTCCTAACTGTCAGGAAGTGCTTCCTGGCATCCAAATGGAACCTTGGTTCCCTGAGCTTTGCTCCGTTGGAGTGCGTCCTGCCTTCCTCTGCAGGGGAGAACAGGTCTCTACCCATCTCTATGTGACATCCCCTCAGATACCTGTATTTCGCCAACATATCCCCTCTGAGTCTCCTCTTCTCCAGGCTGAAGAGACCCAGTTCCCTCAGTCTCGCCTCATACAGCATCCCCTGCAAACCGGCCACCAACCTTGTGGCCCTACACTGCACTGACTCTAACCTGACTATATCCTTTCTGTAATGAGGGGCCCAAAGGAAGATTTTGTAAAAGCAGTACTGATAGAAGGCAAAGGCTGTAAACCCAGTCAAGTCTATATGAACTTCTGGAGGGGATACGGAAATAATTGAAGTATATTACATATTATTAATTGTTATGGTATGTGAATGGTGGTAGCATTGGTCTCTGGGGTGGTGGGGACACTTTATTATTTACTTTTTTATTATTGTGTTTTTGTTATATTATTGTTGTTGTGATGTATTGTAATTATTTTTTTGTCAAAATAAAAATAAAAATGGGGGAGGGGAGAAGAAGGGCCTTCTCAGCGCCTGCTCCCCACCTTTGGAATGGCCTTCCTAGAGAGGTCTGCCAGGCGCCGTCACTACTATCATTTCAGCGCCAAATAAAAACTGTCCTCTTTCATAGGTATTTTGAGACCTGATTTTGCCAACTAATTATCTGTAACAGCTCCTCCCACCCCCCGCAACCCCCATAACCAGGAATTTTAAGTTGGTCTGCATTTTGTTATTGTTCACTGCTTAGAAAGCCCTGTCAGGTTCTTCAGTGGACTATCTCTTCAGGAGAAATATTTACTTCAGAGTGTGTGTGTGTGTGTGAATGGTTTTAATTTTTGAAGCACACAGTAACAATTAATTAGACAAAATACTTTGCTGACAGGCTTTGGAAAGCATCCTGGCAAATGAGCGATTGCCACTATCTTCACTTACAAACATTGCACAGACATTGATGGATACATTAAAAAATCAGGGTAAGTGAACGTTCATTTTCTAGCTGTTTGTTCTGTTGCAAAATTCAGAGAGCAAAAATGGAGGTGAATACAACGATTCAGTTTCCTTTCAGCATTTGGAACTTGTGTCTTCATTTTTCAAACCTCTTGCTGCTTTTATTTATTTAATTTCATTTCTGTACTGTCCAAGTTATGTGAAATGGAACTGAATTTCAAATAAAAGAAACAGTTGCAGTCCTGCTAGGAACTGAGGGAAGGCTCTTTTTGTTTTGTCCTGGTAATAAAATTATAACTGGGGTCTCTAGGCTTGGAGAAAAGTTTTCTGAGAACCCAGGATCAACCTTCTCCCTGTACACACAATTACTCTGTCAGATATCATTCATTCAACTGGTCCATACATAATAAGTAATGGATCGTTTAAGCCATGGGTTATAAAGCATACGTGCACACGAATGTGCTGCTTGTGGTACGCCCTTAACTTCCACTTATGTAAACAACCTACAGTTGCTGTTTGTAGGCTGTGAGCATGTACAAACAGGCATGCGCTTGGATGATTTAGAAGGTAAGCAATCCAGAGTCAAACCACAGTTTTGTTGTATTAATTCTAGGTTGTTTGACCACGAAACATCCCAGAATGTCTGAGTTTGATGTCATGCTCACACCATGTAAATAGGACGATTTTAAGTTATTTACTGAAAACAGAAGTTAGAAGTGTGCTGGAGGCAGCTCACTTGTTTCCCCTAACCAATTTGTGGGTTGCATAACCCATGAGTTGGCATTTCAGGCAAATTGGGTCTCTGGGCTCAGTTAATGCTTTTATGGTGAAGGAGGAATATCTTGTTTGTCAGACATACAGAACCAGCCATGTGGTCACTTTGTTGCTTCACTGGGTGAGGGTTGTACCTCCACTTTGAGAGATTCCAGTAGCATTAGGGAAGCAAACATGTTACCTTTGGCTGTAGATGTTCAGTCCCTTATTTCCAGAAAAATTTAATTTCATGTATTACATATCTGTACCATCTAATAGTTGAAGCTCTTTTGAGAGATACAATTATATCTCAGTCAGTAGAGATAATTCTCTGCATTTGGTTTGCTCATAACCTACTTACAAATGTCAAATTTACAGATTTTTAGTTGGAAATCCTTTCAGTGTATTAGGTGTTAGATGAATAATTGAATGGGAAGGTCTCCTGTTGCAATGCTTTTAAAACAGGGCAAGTTAATTTAGTGTAAATCTGGACTTGCAGCTAAACAGTTCCCTGTTTTTGACTACAATATATAAGCTGTAGTCTGTGTTCAGAAGAACCTTTGACATTTCTTTCTTCTGCACGCTAGATGTTGGCTCTGCATTTTCATCACCTTTAGCTGCTTCTCATGTCAAGGTGTCTGCTGGACTTTTGACCATGGTATAGGATTCCTGGATCTCTGACAGTATTCCTGGGTACAGTCATTCCCATTGCCCAATTCCACTGAATAGCAAGGACTTCAACATGCCACCTAAAATGCACCAGGGCATTCCAAAGAACAACCAGAGTATTCAGATAGGGCCGTGCAGCACCACAGATTGCCAGCTGTCCCCAGCTTCTTCAGTTGATGGCTCATTCAGAGGCAATGGAACAGTCATAAACTTTCCCATACCTTGAACATCTCCACCTGAATCTGTGTAAAATGCTACACTGAATTGTGACCTGCGTTGTATTTGTTCATATGCATATTGGGACCACCCAGAAGTCCAGAGTTGTTTCATTAGGAGGGAATCACTGTGTGGACACTGGAGTCTCTAAAAAGTAAAAACCTGTGTGACTGCGCAACTGAAGCAGTGTATGTTATGTGAAATGAATGTATCTTATGCTGTGTTCATGGTGAGTGTTCATGGGTTAAAATGGACATGAGGAAATGTTACCTATATAAAAAAAAATCTTGTACAGGGTTGCTATGAACAGCTTATTTCTTAATTTTGTACTTCTTTCTTCCTGTATTAATTTACTCCATTTTCTTGAGGCATAGAATAGCTCCCACCAACAATAATAAAATAACCAAAACAATACATATAACAATTAAAATAGGAAAATACTGTGTGTTACGTCTTGTGCATTATTATCCTTGTCCTGTTTAAAATTCCTTTGACTCTTCCTTTGCCTCTGGGCAAAACTCAGACAGACAATAACCTGATAAAACAAAATCCTCATGCAAGGAAGTGTGCATGAGAAATATTTTGCTTAACCCGCAGCTTCATGAAGCTGCAGAGAGATTTTACGGCTCCAATGTGTATTCACTGGGGCTTATGTGCATCTTTTTTTTTTCTTTTTTTCCAGAGGTGGAATGCATCGATGAAGGGCTGTTACAGTTCTGTGAAAACAAACTAAGGTTATTGCACCTTCATGAGTCAGTCAACAAATTGAATTCTGTTACAGTACAGTCTGAGACAATTCCATCTAATACTGTGAGTAATACTCCAGGTGAACATTTTTGTATGTGAAAAGAATAAAAAATACTTGCAGAATGTTTGGGGAAAATACAAAGCAAAATATAAAGACAACAAATATTGCTTTTAGAAAGAGGTTGAATAATTTAAAGAACTCATAATAATATGTTAATGCTAACTTTGAGCTAATCTAATTTTCTATAATCAGGCTGATACATTCTGTGACAAGGATGTCTGGGGCTTGTTTTTTTATGAAAAATCATCATGTTGCTCAAGTTCATAATGTTAGTTTCTCCCCTCCATTTATGTTATGCGAATCTCACCCAAACAAAACAAATGTAATCTAATTAAAAGAAATAGAAACATAATCTCCCTCAAATTAACAATTTTAATATGTAAATATCAGATAGTGGCATATATCCAGGTGTCTCAATTATAAACTTCAACAAAGGCAAACTATTTCCCCATTCAGGAGTGAGATCTGGATGTCATCTCCTTAAATACAGAAAATGTCTTTAAGTCTCCAGTTCATTGGGTTATAGTAGTGAGCTTTTATTGACTCTTTCCAATGTTGTTGTATCAGTTCTTCAGCTGTCAAAAGAGATAAGAGATTCCTTTAGATCGACCCACCTTTAGTTTCCAAGAAACAGCTACACAATTCAGGTACACATATATAACAGAGTATATCAAAGAGCATTATATTGTACCCAAGAACTTCTTATAATTTCTACTCAAGAAGAATCAACTACTGGATATTGCTAAAGCATGTGATTTAAAGAAGCATTAGCAATATTACACCTTCAGCAGTTAGTTGGCTTAGACAAACCCCCATTAAGAAGATATTGTGGTGTCCAGTTAATGTGGAACACAAGTTTTTGTTTAGTAATATGTCCACTGAAATTGCAGATATGGACTACAAATTGACATTCCACTTCTTGGACTAAATAGAACACTCCAATTCTCTATTTTATTCCTTTGTTAGACCCAAAATATAATTTATTCAGCAATAATAGATGATATTTATAAATATGGTTTGTGGGTCAGTATAACGAATCATCCCCAATAACCATTTCCAATAACTGACTGTGAAGCTGGAAAAACTGCAGAACCACACCTAGATTATTCTAACAAATGTTGTAAATATTGTCATTCAGCCCACCATAGGGAAATCATATTTGGCATGTAAATCTGGAAATGACAGGTGTAGCAGCTCCCCCCATGTCTGGCATCTGCTTGTTGGATGAGGCTGCTGGAATAAGTGGAATTGTGTGATAACTTTTCCAGGTTAATATTATCTTCACTATTAACTATTGTTTTTAAGGACTTGGCTCAATTACTCCGATTAGATGAAAAAGAGTTTACTAGGCTGCAGATGTTACTGGAGAATTACAAGCAGCAGAACACCCAACTGTCTGTGCATTTTGTGGAAGATAAAGATGGTGTGCTGCCTGTGAAAACTTTCTTGGAGTATTTGGATTACGAACAGGATGTGATCGGTGTGAAGAAGCTAGATGAGAGAGAATACGTGGCTTTAGGTATGAGCCATTGAGAGTTGATTGTGCCTTTGTTATGGGATTTATAGCACTCCTTTGTGTAACAGAATTTCTGGCCAGAGCCTGCCCTTTTGTAGAAATAAATTGGAACACTCTTTTTTCTAGAATTCCTTAAGAATGTTGGAGCAAACCAAGGGCTCAGGATTGAGATGGTTCTGTGACTTGTATGGAATCGACTCGGGTTGCCACAACCTGTTGGGTTGCATAGTGGGGTACCTTAGATCAAATACAGTAGCAGAGGGGATAAAGGAAGGACAGGGGAGAATGTATATACTCATATTATCAATATTTATTGCCCAGCTATCTGAATTGGCCATATCTGCATGCATTGCTCTGATAGGTTGCTTTGTTCGCAAGCAGGGAGTCCTCACTGGGTGGAAACGTTTAATGACTAGGAAAACTCTGGTGTGTGTTTAGGAAGCTTTTTTTTCTGGAAATGTTTACATGGGGAAAGTTCAACGGAGGAAATGTGCCAGATGTTGGAGTCTGCAGGATTTAGTCCTCAAGTGTTACTGGTGAGTATTATATTTAGTTTCCTGTTTCATTCGGTATAGTTATGACCAGGCCTCCATTCTAGATGCTGTCTGCCAGTGAGCTGTTGCAGCTTGACAGTCAGTATTAGTCAACTGGGTTACGTATCTGAGTAGAAATAATCCCATTGAGTGGACTGTTGGGTGGATAGATGAGAACATGGAAGACCCAGAGGGGGACAAGAGATCAGATACTGGGTTGTGCCGGTGACTCATCTTGTATGTTCATGATTGAAACAGGTTTCATTATAGTTCATGTTAAATTGCTGTTTTTGCCAAAGTGACAAATATAGAAATCTACCGTTAAATGCCTCTCATAAAAATGGAATGTCAATGAACCCAAACGCTTTGGGATACCTCTGCATGGAATACATATGGGGAGGACCTGACTTTTTTTGAAGAAAGCGAAAGAGAGTAACCAATATGAAACAGCAAAGTTAACAGCAGAGAACGAGTACTTTGGTACAGTATGGAAATGCTGCAGGGAGCTGAGTGCTGTAGATAATGTGAAGAACAACAAATAACATTTTGATTATTTCTAACAAAGGCCCTGCTCCTCAGTTTTTTTTAAGTAGGGTGCTTTGGAGAGGTGATCTCCTCTTCCCATTTTAGCCTAAATATTTTCCCTTTTACTCTCTCTTAGTTCTTGCTTCTCAGTGTGTGGCTGTCTAAGGAAAAAGATATTCTTCAGAGAACACAGTCAGTTTGCTGCCTTCACGCTGCACTGTCCCTTTTAAGCAAAATGACAGGTAAGATGAATTTATTGCTTGGAAATGGTCAGTGCTCCTTTCTTGGAAAGGTGCATTGACCTGACTCTACAAGCTTTAATTGATGATGATGATGTTTGTCCATCGTTTTTGATGAGAACCTTGACATCTAACAAGCTTTAATTAGAACTGTGAACAAAGTCAAACCTAGTGTTGCATGGGAATGTATTTTGAAAAAAGTGAACAATTTAAGAAGTTGTTTAAAGGCCCCAGGTTGATTGGGCAGTGTCTCTTTATAGTACTTAGAAGACCTGAATTTCTGCATATTTGGATGTAAGAGACCTTTCAAATACTAACTGTTCAATTCAGCTGGCTTTGGAAATTTTACCTTTTCTCCACCTTTCTGCCCTCTGCCTTGTATTTACTGCTGGCATGGACTAAATCTTGTTATTCATGGAGTATTTTTATTTGTTTAGAGTCTTACAAGTTTTTTTTCTTCAGCTACACAGTATTCAAACCCTGTAGATTACAGTTGGAAAACAAAAGCTGTGACTGTGATACAAGCCCAGAGCTGTACAAATGAATCTTTAGACTAGGTCCAACTTGGTCCCAGGTCTGTAGTATGCTAGTCCATCTTTGCAGTCCTGGTCCATATGGATGCTTTTCCATGTCTTGCTTACTACTTGGTTTTTGTGTCTGATAAATATAGTCAAGGCTTTAGTCAAGAACTCAGACCAGCCTTATGCAACATGGTATTTTCTGGACATTTGTCCTACAACTTCCATCATTAGCCATGTGGATTGGGGCTGATGGGATTGCAGTCAAGAACTTGTACATTTTTTTCCTGTTTTTATTTTAGTTGCTGTAGATGAGTCGTGGGACTCTCAGTCAGTCTCTCCCTGGTGGCAGCAAATGCGCACAGCTTGTATTCAGTCTGAAAGTAATGGAGCTGCCTTGTTATCTGCCCATGTTGGGCATTCTGTAACAGCACAGATAACAGATAGCATAGCAGAGAAAAAGGTAAGGAACTTAGATTTCTTTCCCTTTGAAAGAAAGCTGTAATATTGTCTGCTAAAGAACAAACTTAATACTCACAGATATTGAACACTTACACTGAAAGATACTTTTCCAGAGCTATAAAACGGCTTATTGTTGTAAGCCGCCCTGAGGCTTCGGCGAATGGGGCGGCATAAAAATGTTTTAATAAATAAATAAATAAAACATAAAAGCATCATTGGCCTCTGGTTTGTAAATATGGGCCATACTGTCAACTCATTGAGCACCAGCAGGATAAAATAAACTGCCCTATTCTACTTATAGATTGCAAACACCACAGGCTGTTTGTAGTCATGCTGCTTCTCAGCATCCAGGCAGTGAAGTTGTCTTTTGTTTTTGATCTTGCTCAACTCTTAGAAAAATTAAGTTGTCATAGCATTCCTTCTCCCCACCTCTTAGTGTCTTCCTTTTCTGTGATGGTAATGGTTTACATCTTTTTTTCCTGAGGGGCTTGCACCAGCATGCCTTCCTCCCCATCCCCACCTTTTACCTTCTATAACATCCAACCTTGTGCCTTCCAGTCATATTTGGATTGCAACTCCCAGAATTCCCAGCCAGTAGACCTGCTGGATGGGAATTCTGGGAGTTTTCGTCCAAATGCTTCTGAAGGCCACCAAGTTGGGGAAGATTGTTCTATAAAATTACACTGGGAAATGGTGATTGTTTCCTTACTTAAGACTGATTTTTAAAAATTGCCGGTGCAAGTTGATAAATGTAAAGCAACATTAATTATAAGCATGTTAACTGATGAAGACCTTTCCTTGAGATATTTATCCTCTGCTCTTCCATCAAACACAGATTAATTAGGCAACTATAATTTGATTGCAGCTTTCTGTTGAATGAGCTTTTGGTACATCTGGATTTGCCTCAGTGTCATGTGTGAAATTGTGAGCTTAGGTGGACTCTGGGGGATGGTGGAGGACAGGAGGGCATGGAGGAATGTTGTCCATGGGGTAGCGATGGGTCGGATGTGACTTTGTTAAACAACAACTATGTGTGAAATAGAGCTGATGCAACTTTTAATTCTTTAATTTAATGCTCTGGAGATGTCATAAACTATTCTTTTTTGTAAGCTTTCCCAGATAACTGTAGGTGCTGATACAGACTCATGGGAAGCACTCTCACTCGACACTGAATACTGGAAGCTGCTGCTGAAACAGTTAGAAGACTGCCTAATACTTCAGACACTCCTGCACAGTAAAGTGAGCAGGAAGACAAACCAAGTCTCATCTCTGCAGGCTGAACCACTTGAGAGACTCTCTGTGAAGAAGCTGCTTGAAGGAGGAAAAGGTGATCTTGCCAAGAGATCTTGGCTTAAGTTCAGATACGCATGAGCAGACCTTCATTTGTGAAAGGGGTGGGAGCAGACTTTTTGATGATTTCCCTCTCCCTCTGTAACTTCTTGTGACCTCTGAAAGTCTCTTCTAGAGCTGTATGTAATATGGTGCCAGATGTTGGACACTTCTACTGGAGATCTGGCCTCTCTGCAAAATGAAGGACTCTTGTCCATGAAAAAGCTGTGCTGAATGCAGCCCTTTGGATTTTTGTGTTCATCTTTCATCTTCACTAGAGACTAAATTATGTAAAATGTAGCTAAGGCACTCAGTACTCTATATACCTAAGTTCTGGGGTTGTCTTGCTGGATCCAGAGTATTTTCCCTTGTAGGGATTCTGACATATTTCCCATCTGTATCCAACACTGAGCTAATTAAGAGGAAAGAACATGGGATCAAAGATGTGCAAAGATTTTGTTTGTCTTTGAGATTCCACTAAATCGATGTGGAAAAGTCTGCAAGCAGACCTCATAGCAGTCCTTGGAACCAGACATATTGCACTTTCAAAGGCTTTGAATTTTTATATGTGCAAACTCAGATTGATTATATATATTCAGTTGTTAAGTTGCTCCTAATTCCTTGCTGCTTATATATGTTAACAAACAACTTTAGACATCTGGGCATTTAGAGTACTTACAAATGCAGGCAAGTTTGATTTTGTAAGAATTCCAGAGAATCTAGAGTAAAATATTGGGAATTGTTCCATAGTGGAAACGAAAAGAAAGTCTGTAGTAGAGTTTGTATGTGTAAGGGCTCTTATTAAATCTGTTGCTAGATTCTGTTATGTTTTGTTGCTGGGAAGGGACGGAGATTGCGTTTTCACATATTATATTGGGTATGAAATGCTGGATTTCATTCAGCTGAATCAAGGATTCAGACTTTGTCTGGATGCTTTTGTTTCAGCCTGCATGCCTGCAGTTGCACATTTGGATGCTGCCCATTGTAAAAACACAACAAGCATTCTGCAAGTGTTTGGTGGGGGAGGGGGCAACCCTTGAAACAGGATTAGGCGGCTTTTTGGATCTTGCGCAGATTTGGAAATTTGAAAAATTGCCACCACCACTAAATGACGGGCATGGGAGATGTGGCAAAAGATTTAAAGACTGCATAAAGATCTAAAAACTACATAAAAATCAGGGGTGTGGTCTGGGACTTACTCCTCCAAACAGCACTTTTAATCCTATAGTTTTCAGCAACAACAGAAACTTGTTTCACAGCAAGAAAATGTATTACTTTAAAAAAAAAATGTGGGCACACCCATGTCTACCTTGCCTACTCCTACCCTGCAATGTTAGGGAGAGGGCTCATTCTAGCCTTAGCTGTGATTTACAGTGGTACCTCGGCTCATGAACACCTCAGTTCACAACCAAATCGGGTCACGAACAGAAATTTCAGAAAAAAATTGCCTTAGGTCGTGAACTCCACATCGGGTGACAATTGCGATTGCACCTGTCTTCCCAGCACAGACGCGATCACATTTGTGCACGGGGGAGGGGTGGGGGAGATAGCTGCGATTGTGTTGCGGGGGAGATGGCCGTGATCTTTGTTGTTCTTTGTTACCTTGTTGTTCTTTGTCACTTTGTGTCAAATTTTTGTGATTAAAAAAGCTTACAGAATGGATTAACTTTATTTACATTGCACCTTATGGGGAAATTTGACATGTGTCATGACCAATTTGGGTTGCGACCAGAGTTGTGGAATGGATTCAGAGTCATGAGTCAAGGTACCACTGTATGCCTTTCCATTTGCAGGAAGGGGATTGTTCCCATGTAGGACTGTTTTTAAAAAATTAAACCCCTTACCTGCAAGCTGAAACTACAGACTCCAGGAAAATACTGCACTCTATATGTTAGAGTGACCCTGGCTCATTTTCAAACAAAAATGTGTGATTTTGGGCTGCCTTCCGCTTCTGTTGCAGGAGCCATTGCTGACAGAGTAGCAAAATGGGTTTTCAAGCACGACCTTGGCCTACCATTACTGAGACTGGGGTGGCAGAAAGAAGAATCTGAAAGTGAAGAGGAAGTGCCAGAAACTAGCAGAGCTGTTCTCACTGAGTGTGCAGAAGACCAGCCAGGCTTAGAAACCATACTAGGTAAAGATGCAAAATGTTTGACTGAAAAGCTGCTTCAGGAGCAAACTAAAATCACTGGATAATTTCCAGTTGACAAACAACTAAGAAGAAAAAGCAAACATCATTCATGATCTTTTACCATTTATTTCTAGAATTACTCCATTTAGCATATCAGCAATTTCCTTGTAGCCTAGAGACGGACGTCCTCCATGCGCATTGCTGTTGGGAATATGTTGTGCAGTGGAACAAAGATCAAGAGGTAATGAGGCACTTATGTTTCTTTTCCCTCACATTTCCTGTTAACAAGCATTGCTGCAGTGTAAGGTAAATAATGTCAGATGGGTTTTGCTTACAATTTTATGTATGTGTGTTGCTTTGGTATGTCTGTTGTGAGCTGAGGGCACCCTTTGCACTGCTTTGTACACTTTCAGTTCTGCTGTCATAGTTTTGTAGAAGCTACCAGCATATAGATACCTCCTACCCTAAAACTACTTCATTAGCGTGCCCTGAGAACTAAAGCTGATTCAGATACATATCAGGGCAGAGCACACAGAGGTTTATGGGAAGCTAAGGCTGCATGTTATGATACAAATGGAATCCCAGCCCTGTCCTGAATTGTAGGAGTTTTCTTAGTGTAAAAACATTGAACAAAAAAACAGCAATGTTGCAAATGCCCCCTTGAATGGTACTGATGAGAAACCAAGTGCCTGTTACTGTGCTTCACAGATCGTTTTCAAAGGCATGTTACCTCTTTTATCTTTTATTTTTCATTGCCGGTTCTTAAGGGAGGAAATCCCTGTCAATGGTTTTTCTTCACTTGCTCCTTTAATGTTATAACTGTTCTCTCAGATGCTGAAGAGATAAATATTGTTCTTCTCATCAGGATAACCTGTTCAGAAAAAAAAACTTTTGAAAAGCTAGAGAACTTCCCCTTCTCACCGAGGTTCTTTGGGTTTTTTTGTTTTTGTTTTTAATACTGCCTTGTGTGCCTGTCACGTTCTAACCTGAAGCATTTAGACTTCAGGGCCCATAGATATGCCATCAAAGCTTGAAGGGTTAAATCAGAACCATGACATTTTTAACAATTTGATATAGAGGTAGCTTCCATACCTCATTAGACTGACTGATTTTAACACTTGATCTCTCTCTCTCTCTCTCTCTCTCTCTCTCTCTCTCTCTCTCTCTCTCTCTCTCTCTCTCTTTCAATACAAGGAAGCACGTTTTCTCATCACGTCTATAGAACATCTCAGATGTATCAATAACGCTCATGTTCAGCATGGTAAGGACAAAATAACTGTTTAATAGCTCAATAAAATATTTGAGTAGGTCAGAATGGTTAATTTGGTACCTTGCATATATTTTGGGGGTACAAATTCTGTAACAGATGGGTAGGTCTTGTAGCAGAAAACATGCAGAGCAAACTGCTAGCCTGAGGGTAGATTGCACAGCTGTCAAAGTGCTGATTTGTACAGTATGGTGGCAACTCATCATGAGTAACTAGTCAAAGTGGGTTGCTTCCCCCAGAGAGGCTTAATTTTGGGGCAGCAAACCATCATGAGATTCTGTGGCTTGTTCTAGACACTGTTCAATCCATGATTGGTTGTCATGTCATTTAAATCAGGGAGAGCAATTTCATTGTGGGTTTGCAGGGGCTGGCTAGAGAGCAGCTCTGCAAAACTGACAAAGAAGCCCTCTCCGTAACCTCACCCATGCCACCACCAATGGCTGCCCCTCCACCAATGCTGAAGTAGCCCTTTGGAGCAATTGTCGTTCATTCTCCACCATTTTTTTCAGTTCCAGAGAATTGCATAATTGTGTTCTTATTTTTATTGTTCTTGTTACTGTTGGTTGTGGTGACCTCTCGCAAGTATGCTCTTCCAGCTCTCAGATACGTGCAGTTTGCCTGGCCAATTTCCTTCCATGTTTTAGCTGTCAGAAGGAACAGAGAAATGGTGTTATATGTATATTTATTAACTGCTCCAAAGAATTAGAACATGTATTCCCTGCTCCAGCGAAATTGACCAGTCAAGACTATACATACCTGACAGCCATAAGAATGCCCTCTTGTGAAAAACTGACACCACACATAGTAATAAAAGCTTATGAACATTTTAATGCAGCTTTCTCGGGCCAAAAATAAAAAGTGTGATCCCAATTGCACATTTTTAAGGTTATGAAAATTTAAAAAAGAAAACCAAAAGTCAGCATATGGAAAGGGCGACAGGTGGACTGGGGAATGGGAGACATGCTGGGCTCTACTACAAAGGACGCTGGGATAGTTTCTAGAAGACCAAGGGGAAGAAGAAGCCAAGTGAGTCTGGCTGTCTGTTGTGCACACAGTAGATTGTTCTGTGACACGTTGTAGTTTGTTTGCAGGGTGGTTTAGCATGTGGTGCAGCCTGCCAAGGTAAGGTGGAGCGGCTGGCCCCAGGCTTATCAATCTGGCATGCATGGTCAGGAGTCCCCAGCTATGGCTGTAATTTATGAATGTAATTTACATTCAGTTATGTACTTATTATGGGGTGAGTACCATTGATCTGTGGAAGTTTGTGTTTGTTCGCAAACTTTCACTGACAGAAGTTTTTGTTGTTGCTAACACTCTACTCATACTGTCCGAAGCCAATTCCACGAGGAATGCACCTTCTTATCCAATGAGTATGTGCCTAACAAAACACATCTTTATATTACATGTACTGGATCTTAAGTTCCTGTAACTTCTTTTCAGGAATTGCTCTAATGATGTGGAACACATTTATAGTGAAAGGACTTTCTGCTGCTACCTACTTAATGGACAAGGTAATACTGAGTTATAGCTTCTGCGTGCGTGCGTGCGTGCGTGTGTGTGTGAGAGAACGAGCGAGAACGAGAGGGCGCAAAAGAGCCTGTGCCAAAGGAGGAGGGAAGATGCTTCTCAGAATAAGCTTGCCATCTGTAGCTTTTACAAGTACTTACATTCAGATTTCAGTGGTCATTGAGTTCGATAGGTATACCTTTTTAACTATACTTAACAGATTAATTGGATATATATTGCAGTTGTATTTGAAACACATTCCTTGCCATTATTTGCATGATTTTATTTCAGCTTGATTTAATGATGAAGTTGAAAAGAGGCCAGTATTAATACTTCAGAAGTCAGCTTCCTTTGTTTATTGTAGACTAGCCCCTACTTTTGAAGAGCCTGTATTTTTCAATTTTCAGCAACCATTTGCCTGCAGAGCTTTATCTAATGTTGTCACCCTGCAGTTGTCTTTTGTTGCCACTCTGAATATTGTACCTCAAAAATCTGAAGCAGTGCTCTAATCCTGGGAAATAGGGGAACCATTTACCATAGTACCCTGAGCCTTGTCACAACTACACATAAATCACTTCATTACTGAAGCCCTCGTGACCGGCAAAGGAACAAGTAAACTGTTTTGTTACAAGTAAGCTTAGCTTGAGCAAACCTAAGGCGCTACATTGCTCAGGTGATGGTCAGGTGTATATGAAGGGTTAGGGCAAAATGAACAGGGACAGCTGTGCTAGTGGTTAGAATAACAAGTCAGCCCTCCATTAAAAATATATTCTAATATAGTCCATTTATTTTGGCCCCTGAATCGGAAAATCACACAAACAAGTCTCCCTGGGATTAAAAAATGAAATTGCTAATAAAATGAAATAACAAGTTGCTAAGCCTTTCACGAGATTGGAATGCTGTTGTCTGAGGCTGCTGGCACCCTGCCTGAAGTTGGACCTTCAGTTGTTTTTGGAGAGAAGAATTTCAGCAGATGAGCTTTTTCAGCCACGTAGCAGTTGACAACGGCTAAGAATCCCTTGGCAGTCCAGCTCTGGAATATGACAGGGCTTGGGTGCCTATGCCAGCTCAGCAGCTCATGAAAACCAAATTTATCACAGATGAAGAGAAGTATTCCTGTTCTGATGAACAAAGGTCAGCTGGAAACAAAGCATTTGAAAAGCAATCTGGTGGAATAACATCTCTCCTGTTTACATTTTGTAAAAATTGATGGGAGACAGAAGAAAAAGGAAGACATCACCAGCGTTTGCAGATGGGGCCAGAGCAGTTACTGGTAGTGGTTACTTTTCTATCTGACTGGATTCTTATGCTTAACTAGGATACTTTTCCATTATAGGTTGGAAAAGCACCAAAGGACAGATTATGCAGACGGGCAAGTCATTTTAAAATTATTTAATTATTGAAGGAATGTGTAAAAATGGTACATCTGATGACTGCGCTAAGCTGAAAAGGGTGATTTCTGTCGGTTCAGACTAAGATCATGGTTCTGTTGCCCACTCCTACTAACAGCTCTTCTAGTCTTTAAATTTTCCATGCTCCACCATTCTATTAACTTTTAGGAAGAAAGACCTGCCAACTTACTTGTTCTTGTCTACTTTAACCCTCAACTATGATAAATCTAAGCATTCCTGAAACCTAGACAACTGCAAATGGTTTCACATGTATTCATCATGTTTCCTTCTGCTTTTGTTTTTGTTTTTGCACTAGTACTGTGCGTTGAAGAGTTTTATGGCACCTTAAACAACTGTTTTTGCATAAGCTATGGTCCACTTTGTCAGACAAATGCCATATTGTAGACAGTTTCAATTTTATATATTGTGTGTGGGGGGCGGTTGAAGGAAAGAGGGAGAGAGAGAGGAAAATTATAAGTCCGAAGAAAATTAAATTCCTGGTTCCACAATTACCATTTTAAGGTTAGTTTCAGGGTATTATGGAGGACTAAAGCCCTTCTGGCCAATAGTTATCTTACATTTAAAACCCAGATCATTTTTATTACCCATTCATTTCAATAAATAGGCAGTTTTTAATAAAGGAGCAATTTTCATCTCTTTACAATTCTAAAACATTCAGCTTTTAACAAAGCATTTGAATAATGGGGTATATCTTTTTTTATTTAATTTTAGCTGGCTAGGGAATATTCCCCTTGAAAATAATTTCATTAGGATTGATATTGAACATTTTGCTCCTATATTTAATTTGAATTTTAGCTAAATTTAATTGACCTATATGAATTATAGTGAAAATCTTGAGGAAGTAAATTTTCATCTGTAGAGCCAATTCCTCATTATCATTACTTTTTTAGTTTCATCAAGGAGGTCTTTTGGGTAATGAATATATTAAACTGAGTTGGAAGTGTCATGATCTTCATGTATATTATTTAAAAATGTGTGTTGCACATGGATTATCTGCATTTGTCAGATGTTCAGATATTTATATCTAAGTTGATTGTAATCAGTTTAGTATGAACACAATCTCTTCCATCCTGCAAACCAGAAATATGTTAAAATGTTTTAAGGAGAAAAATAATACTAGCAGACTAACATTTTCTTTTTAAATGTAGGACGTAGGAATGAGTGACAGTGCAATGACTTGTTTTCTTGGCTCTTGTTTGGATCTTCTTCACACTTTGATGGAGGTAACAAATCTGAACCCTACTTCCAAATGTCATGTAGTTTTAAGTGGTGAAAAATGACTCCTGTATCTAGGCATGTTGAAACAAAATTTGTCTGCAAGGGAGAGGAAATCAATGTTTCTGTACCATGAAGGTCCTTTCCTCTCTTCAGAAGGAATGTTTCTGGATTTTTCCGGAAAGACAAGGCTAACACGGTAATGCAGAAATGTTTAGCTACCTTGTAGCTTTTAATTTGTTCTAATTTTTTTTCGATTCCTTTGAAATTCTGTAGTTTTGCAGGTGGAACGCCTTGATTTCTGCTTTCTCATCTTTAATAATAAAGACACTGATAGCTTTGAACATGGTTAATTGCATTAGATGGCAGTTACTTTTAAAATGTTGACATTTTTCTCTCCTCTACTACATCAGGCTGATGTGCGGAGTGATGAAATGCAGCTTCCTGTGTTGGACACAGAAGATGCCTGGGTGTCTGTGGAGGGACAGATCTCACTGGTGGAGCTAGCTCTTGAACAAAAACACATCCATTACCCTCTGGTTGAACACCAGTCTGTGCTCTGTACTGTTCTTTATGGAATCATGAAGTTTTCACTGAAGAGTGTGAAGCCCCTCTCTCTTTTTGATAGTAAGGTATGTCTAGAAAAGTCTGCCAGTGCCTTCCTGCCCTTTAACTTACAAGGGGTTTAAAATCAGCCTGTCACTGTGAAATGCATGTTCATTTATGTTGGATAGTGTGAGCAGTTGGAAGACCAAGTTCAAATCTAGCCAGCAGGGCTGTCTTCATTCTTCTTGAAATGATGCAACTCAAGTAGCTGCACCTAGAAAATCAGAAACACCAATACCTGTGGTTCTTTAGATGCAGGGCCATGTTTTGTCTACCATCAGCTTACAATAGTGTGCAGAACTGTTTTGTCTTAGACAGTCCCAAGTAGAAACTAATACCAAATGCATAGGTAAAGTGCATGCAATAGCTGCCCATGTGAAGTTTTTTGCTTGGCATTTATGTGTATTGGAAACATTTTCCATTCAAATTTTCCATATAATTTCATTTATCTGAAATGTGAAAATGTTCCCCTTCTTGATGTCTGTTTGCTCTCGATGTTCTTTTCTGAGAATAGAATACTCAGAGGAAAAGAAATTGTCTTCTGTGTGTGAGTAGCAGGCTTACCTTAGTCCCTGCCCACAATTATTATATGTACGTATGTATAGTGTATTGTTGCATTCCTTCCATGCAGGGTAAAAATGCCTTTTTCAAAGACCTGACTTCAATTCAGTTGCTACCTAGTGGGGATGTGGATCCAGCTCTGCTGTCTACGAGGCAACAAGTAAGTTAAATTCTTGGAGGAAATTGGTATCAGTTGTGCCTTTGTAAACTAACACAAACTGCTATGACATGGTTGCCTTTTTTTCTTCCAAAAGTTCTTAACCAAACTAGTGAGCGCAGTGGCACAAGCCCAGTCATCTTCCCAGAAAACAAAAAACAACCCAGCAGAACTGGTGGTTCTGTCGGTGAAAGACAGAGACTGGCCAGCCCTGGCTTTGGATTTGGCGCAGCACCTTCAGGTCACCGAGGATGTGATCAAACGGCACTATGTGTGTGAGTTGTATAATTACGGCCTGGATCAACTTGGAGAAGAGGTAAAAAGACTGCATGTGGCAATTTGTGTTGTCTTTAGCACAACAGCAGAGTGACTAGCAACAGGATGCATTATAGAACTTCAGGCACTTCGTTAGATCCCACTAGTAGATGGGAACTTGTTTGGATTTAGCTGCAGGAAATAGCCACCCTTGGGCAGGAATTCACTTCACTGCTGCTCCTGGGCCACTGCTTCCTCCATGCGTCTGCTGCTGCCACCAGGCACCCCTCCACAATGTGTCCTTGGTGTGGAGGGATGTCCACCTGCTGGCCTTCCTTCCAAGTTCAACTGCACCGAGTGGCTGTTCAAATCTTGCTGGGATTCTCTTCAAATCTTTCTCTCGTGGAAAGAAACACAGCTCAGCCAGGGCTCAGTGGCAGCTGCATGTGGCTATTACTCCATTTACTGCTGCTGTGCTTGGGAAGGGGCAGGGTTAGTCTTCACCCCTCAGTTTGTCCCTCTCCCCACCTTTCTTTAACACAGCAGCCATGCAAAGGACACCCTGAATGCCATTCTGCTAGAACTGGACTACCTGGAAAATCCACACTTGCCCATGCTTAACATTTGCAGTCCTTTGTGCCTTACAGCCGTCTGAAGACAAGTGATAGGGGCGGGTAGTGAAAGAAGTTTAGAACACAATCCTAAGCTTGCCAATTCAGAAATAAGGCCCATTCAGGTCAATTGTTTATAGAATTACAGCCTTTATCTCCAAGTGGGGTGGGCAGTGCATCTCACCACTGATGCCCATGACCAGGAAGGAACCAGGCCATGTACAACTAACAACTTTGCATGTTAGGGAGACTTGTTTTGAACTGTTAGAAATATTATTTTTTATAAAATCACATGTTTATTCTGAGTGGCTCTTCCTTTGCTGATGTTTATGCTAACAGCAACTCCCTGAGGTAGGGTAGGCTGACAAGTAGCAACTGAACAGTGGCCATCTAGTGAGCTTGGTGACTCAGGGAGTATTTCAGCCCGAGTTTTTTCCTGCCCAAGGCTGCCATTAAGCACTGCACCATGCTGGCAACAGAGCAAAGTCTTAAACTTGAGATCAATGTGCATGAATAAATATACCAGCAAGTATGGTACAGCCTTGGGTAATAGTGTGTGTGCCTGTGTTTGCACAAGGGGCAAGGGTAGAAAGTAGCAATCCTGTCTTTATCTGAGGGCAATCCAGTCAAATAGAGGGGCAGCCGTGAACATTGCTACATGTGCGTATTTTGCAGCGTGATAATTGCCTAAGAACACTATTTGTTTTCAGGTGGAAAACCACCTGATCTGGATAGTAGTTTCACTGCAAGACAACAGTTGCCTGCCCTGGGAGTACAGTGCATCCAGGGTGGGGTGTATTCGCTGCATCTTCATAGGCAGCAAAATGTTTCGGTACAACTGTTTCTTGTGAATGTGGGCTCTACAGGAAAAAAGGCATTCTCTGGATATATGTATAGTAGGTCTCGGATTACAACTGGCTGTGTTCACATGTTTTCTGATATGCAGGCCATTCTTCAAGTACACGACAAAGAAGTCCTTGCATCTCAGCTACTGGTGCTGACGGGACAGAGGCTGGCTTACGCCTTGCTGCATACCCAGACCAAGGAAGGCATGGAGCTGCTTGCCAGGCTGCCACCCACACTCTGCACTTGGCTTAAAGCTATGGCAAGTTCCTTTGGACTGAAAACAGATCATTTTCACCAAAGAGCACAATACGAAATAGGGTCCTAATGTAGTATTTCCATTTTCTTAGTACAGCATAACAGTTCTGATATTTACAAAAGCATTTTACATCTGAAAAATTGTAGAATCTCCCCTGTTCTCACCACTGAACACTCCACTTATTTTGGTACAGTGGCTAACAGTTAATATTTAGCCAATGCATGCTATGTGGCAGGAAATCTGGACTTTGATGCAGATTTAGATTTTGGAGATATGCTTTGCGTCTATTTCTTGAAAAAAACAAGTCACATTCTGCCTTGCATTGTGTGAACACAGAAGTAAATAGGAATCAGATGCATAGTCTGGCTTCTCTCAGAACTCTTTTTATCTTCCTTAAAAAAGCAGCAGCAGCTGCCAAATAGCAATCTCGGCGGAATCGTACAATTGGTTGTAGGATTTCCTTTAATTTTGAATTAATTCCTGCTTGGTTCAGTGGTGCTGCCTTATGATTGCAAGCAAATGGGACCAAGACCCTCTATCACTCCCAGCCCACACAGTCATTCCCAGTCTAGCACATTTGGGGGACGCCTGATTCATGAAAGCTGCACTTAAAGCAGCAGTGTTGCATTTTCAAGAGTCCAAAATGAACTTGTTGTCAAGTATTAGTACAGGAATTGTTATTGCAACTATGAATACACAGTTACCATTACACATCCCTGAAAAATATTGCACAAAATTGGAATCTTTAGTCTAAAATTCTCTATTCCATTGTTGCTTGGAAAAGTAACTTAAAATTGGCTCTTATTGATGAATAATTGAAGGTTTTTTTCCTCTTCTCTACAGGACCCACAGGATCTTCAAAATGTAGATGTGCCAATTACCACAACTAAAAAACTGGTGGAGAAAGTGATAGAACACTTGCCAGAAAACCATGGGCAGTACAGCGTTGCCTTGAATCTAATTGAGGCAGTGGAAGCCATGTCATGATGGTAGCTTTATCAATTCTGCTGATAGTTTCACACCGTTCTCTCCACTAAGTTAAGTGCATGGCTTCTGTACATACAGAAGCACAAGCATCTAGAGGAAAGTATTCTAAATGACTTTTATAAACAACTTCAGAATTTTATGAGGCGGTATCCATGTGAAGTTCTACCTTACTGTGGTAGGTAAGACCAGCAGTCTTTCACCTTTGTATATTTGTCTATAACCCTAAATATTTATTTTTAACTCTTAAACATTTGTGTAGTAGTTTAGGTTTAAGAACAGCTTTGATGCTGTTCAAGTCAGCACATTAAGAATTTTTCATATGCTTAAGATAAAACTGCTGCTTTTTAAACATTAAAATGACATGAATTTAATCAGAAGCTAAGAAAACAGAGCCTCCCCCCCTCCCATATGCTTAGGTAATGCTTCTGGTTTTCAAACTGGTAGCTTGACTACTTTAGCAATGAGGAAGCTGCTTGTGGCATTAAAGGGCTGCTTCTTCCCATCATGGTAGGCCAAGTGGCAGTTGTGCTAGCAGTTACTCCTCTCTAAAAACCAAGAATGCTTCTTGGGAGAAGAGAGCAGGTCCACTTTTAGAAGGAAGTATCATGGCAGAAACTGAAAAATGATTTTGACTCTTAGATGGTTTGATAAGTTATCAAAAAAGAAATCAGGACTCTAACTGAAGCTGATCAAGTTCTGTAGAAACATTAGTCTTTTTTGTAACAACTTCTGTTGTTGTACAGTCTGTTGTAAAAATATTGTAAATTGTGTGTAACACTAGACTCCCTGTGTTGAAATACCTGCTTTCTATACGCAGCTGTCCAAGATATGAAGCATTAAAGTTAAAATTGACATTCTTCTGTGGTATGCTTTGTGTCTTGTACGCCAGTTTTGGGGGGGGGGGGTTGGTTCAATAATCTCTGTCTACAGTCTTTATTCAAATAGTCACATTTCCCACAGATAAGTTGGAACAGGTTTTGAAGAGGGCATTTGAGTATGGTATGCAAAACAAGCCTGAGATGGTAGGGAAAATGTGAAAATACCTTCCACATACCTGAATTAGGGCAACAATTAGGCGAATTCTTCCTAACTTGAGGTATTCAAGCAGGTAGGAACACTTCACCTAAATGTAATCCCAATTACAGGTACACACTGATGGGATCAGAACTAGCAGTGACACAGCAAGAAAGGGATCTTGGGGTGGTAGTGGGTAGCCCAGTGAAACTATCAGCCCAGTGCATGAACACTGTGAAATAGACAAAATCCATGCTAATTGGGAACAGAGTAGAACTGCCAAAATCTTACTCCCCTTGTACAAATCCTTGGTGTAACTGCACTTAAAGAGTACTGTGTTCAGTTATGGTCATCTCACCTCAATAAGGACATTACTGAGTTAGAAAAAATACAGAGAAGAACAACAAAAAGAGCAAAGAGCCAGAGCAACTCTTCTAAGAGGAGGAGCTGCAAAAACTGGGAATGTTCAGTTTGGAAAAGAGGTGAGTGAGAGACATGAAACAGGTGTTTGAAGTTATGCACAGGATTGAGAAAATGGAAAAGGAGACTTTTTCCCTTTCCCATAACAGTCAAACCAGGGTCATCTGATGAAGCTGATTGGGGAAGAGTTTAGGACGTACAAGAGAAAATATTATTTCATGCAATGTATAAATTATGGACTTCACTTGCTATGGGAAGTAGCGATGGTCACAAATCCAGATGGCCTTCAAGAGGAATTGGAGAGATGCATGGACTGTCTGTGGCTACTAGCGTTACTGGCTGTGTGCTCCTTTTCTCACCAAAGGTGGCCTGCCTGCACACACCAGCTGATGAAAAGCTTGCACAGGCCGAGGGCTTGCATTCATCCTGCCTGACTGATGCTGTGGACCGCTGGACCAGCATGGCTGTTCTGGTGTTCAGTAGCAGGAATGGGAAAGGACCATGTCTGTCCTCTGTGCAGCTGCATGAATCTTGAAGTAGTAAAGATTAATTGTAAAAACTCGTCCTAGGTAGCACTAACCTCATGACCTGACTGTTTTTTTCATATCTAGCTGTACTAGGACTGAGTTTGTCTCATGTGTAAGCTCAGATGACCTTTGATCATGAGGGCAATGGACAGAATGTTTAATCCTAATCGAGTGGTCAGTTCCACACATGTATGTAATCCTCCTTTTCTCTGTGGTAATGCAAGCCAAGGAGTGAAGCTTGTTAGTGTTCTCTGTAGGGTAAGAGCATGCAATCCTACAGCCAGCAATAAAGCTGCACCAACCCAGTACTAAAGTCCAGAGGAAATTTTCCTGCTTACGTAAGGTAGCTGAATGCTCTGTCAAAGGAGATATTCAGGCAAACCCTGAAACAGATCTGTGTCCATTTATGTACTTGAATTCCCCTCATTTCTACAAGAAAGTTAAATTATGACAAATAACTACATGTTAAGCTAAGAAAAAATGTATAAGGGTATAACAAGAATGAAAGGAATTCCTGATAAGCATTTTATTACATGTACAAGCTTAAGTATTTACACACCATTACTACAGTCCTTTAGGTTGTCCAAGTATATCATAACTGCTTAGAACACACTTCAAGATTTGACTGTTGCTTGAACACACATCATTTCCCACCAAGTATTTTCATGCAACGTGCACATGGTGTCTCTGCTGAATCAGCAGTGTATCTTCGACAGCGGAGGCATTTCGATTTGGTAGCTGGTAAAACAACGACTTTATAGGATGATTCTTCTCGGATATCACCACCTATTAGCAAAAAACAAAAAAGAATGAGTTAACATTTGTAGGGACATCATCAGCAATTCTACCCAGGAGACATCTGGTTATAATCTGGCCCAAATATAGAACACTACTTAGAATGAACAGGAATTTCCTTCTATACGTACCTTCTAAGTTTATCAGAAATGTCCCTTTAATTATGTCATCGGTATCCACATCTCTAGGTAGTTCAGTCAGCAGTGTGGTCTGTGATGCCATCATTATTTCATTTAGCTGAGATGTACTAGAACACTCCTCATGTTGCAGCACCTGGAGATAACTGATTGTCAGAACTGACTAGTTGTAAAAATGGGTATACTGAAAAAAGGGCTATAGCTAGGGAAGCCGCAGTACAAGCAAACAGCATATGACAATCTTTGATCAAGAGAAAACTCATGTACTTGCTATCTGGTGTTGTTGTTGTTGTTGTTGTTATTACATTTTTATACTGCCCATAGCCAAAGCTCTCTAGGCAGTTGACAGCAATAATCATAGAAGCATACACTCAAGTCACCCATCCCACTTCTGCCCAGGCCTGACCCTGCTTAGCTTCCAAGATTAGGCAGGATCAGGCACTTCAGGCTGCATGGAAGCTCACTGGTCCAGTCTCTACTAGCTGTTTGCTCTGCCAGCAGGATTGTTTAAAGGATTTACTCTGGCTGACAGACTGGCCCAGGAGGCCAGAAAACAACTTAACCAGCCTGACCCTGTCAATGGACCTGATGGTCTGGACCTTTTTAATGCTGGTTCCCACCCCCACATGCTGTTTCCACTTCTAAATGCATTTCTACTGATACATCGTATTCTAGGAGTGTATAGAAGGCAGCTACACAACTAGTAGGACCAAACTGTGTCTAGATTGTGCTGCATCAGGAAAACCACAATGCTTTCAGAACTGAAGACTGAAAGATAGGATAAGCCCTAGGTAGGTCTAATGCTTTGTAGGCTCTCTGCAATCACCGTATTTCTGTCCTTAGAGACATTCAGCAGATTTTACATCATGTTTCTGTTAACATTTCTGTTACATTATCATTTGCTGTTGTAATGTACAACAATGTCTAGGGTTGCTTATCATTTCTACTAATTTTTGAAAATTCTGTGTAGTTTAATTTCCTAGCAAGGGATGTTCTAGGACTACTTAGTGAATATTAGACATTGAAGATGTAGCCTGGAGTTTATATTAACATATATTAACATATACTTAATACTGACTTTCCTGCTTACCTCCATTAATTCAAAAAGCAGTCCAGGCTCAATTGCAAGGACTACTTGATACTGCAAAGCGTTTTTGCCTGCAATGGAGCCAAGGAAAGCATCTCTTATTGCGCATGCTCCTTCTACTGCTTCTTCAAGGCCTGGTTTCTTCCATACAGGGCTTGTATTCATCCATCCAGTGCGAAACACACTGTCTGACTCTTGCAAAGGGAAACAAAAAGGTCAATATCTAATACATCTAATAGCTCTGTAATACCTTTGAGCACAGAACGCTGCTAGCTACTTTGAAATCTGCCGATTAAATGTTTGCTTATTTTTAATCAATCACTGAAAAATCTGGAGAATCAGTATATCAGATAGCAAAGACTTGCCTTTATCTATAATCATTTGAGGTCCCTTTCCAATTTTTTTAATGATTGGATTATCTAATAGTATGCATATCATGGATTAGATTTCTATGCTTGGAAAGAAGATTTACATTCCTGGGGCAGAATGTGCTTTGGCTCAGTTTTCAGGGGTTTGTTTGCTTGTTTGTTTATAGCTTTTAAACTGTCCCTATACTAGCGTCTCAGAATTGTTTACAACAAACAAGTAAAACAGAAATTAAAATAGCACAGCATACAGTATAAAACACGTTAAAACCAATTAGACATTAAAAGAGCGAGAATAAAAAGGTTTTCGCCTGGTGCCAAAAAGAAAGAAGAGTTGGCACCAGGCGAATCTCTCTGGGGAGCGTATTCCATAATCAGGGCGCCACCACAGAGAAGGCCCTCCTCCAGATAACTACCCTCCTAATCTCCTTCAAGGAGGGCTCCCTCTAAGCAGTACACCCAATTCTGAATAAATGCAGCACTTTGTACTATTAAGGCTTCTCCTATGTGAGGAATAATTTGGTTGCAAGCCTCAAAGTTCTTACTGCCTTGAAAGCTCTCATACCTTTCCGATAGGGAAGATACTGGAATACCTCTTCTGCCAGGTGTGGTAGGAGTGGTGCAAAAGAACGAACCACCGTGTCCAAAACTTCTGCTAAGGCTGTTTGACATGAACGGCGTTTAAGATCCTTTTCTTCTTCACAATACAGTCTGAAATTGAGGTGCAAATGGAACACTTACAGCCATGTGATGCCATTTTAGTCTAATAATTTTCATTTTTAGTTTAGCATTTGGCAGGCAACAAAAGAAAAGGAAGTTAGCCTGGGACTGGCAACCAAGTTGGGCATACATAATGAACTTTCTCTCTCTCAATCTCTCGGGCACTGTTGGACTGAAAGTGCTTATGGGGCAGGATCACAGACCTTCTGCAGGCCCCTAACCACAGCGGCACCCATTTCACCCATCATTTGCACACCTGAGGTCATGGTCACCAAAAAGAGAACCTCTCCCACTGGCAAGCAATATGCAGCATGCTTTTATCATTCTGAGGCTTCCTAAGAGGGTGGATAAAAATTGGTGATTTTTTATATTAAAAAAAGATTTTTAAAAATTAAACTGAATTTTTGCAATTTATATTGGATTTTTTAAAAATAATTTTTTTGAGGAAAAAAATCTAAGGAGAGATCACATGTCTGCATAGATCACATGCCTCTTCTTCACACAAAAATGTTATAAAATAATTATACAGCATTGAAAAAAGACCTTAAACCCACTGTTCCTTTGCAATCTATGTACACAGAATCAACCCCTTATCTCTTAAGTGCTAAGTTTCAAAAAATTCAATGAATAGAAGAAGATTGTTGAGAATGCAATAAATCTACTCAAGAAGTGAAGTGTGAGGCGGGAGGGGCAAGCAGTAAAACTGAAAGTGAAACCTTTTAAGCAGAATGCTCCACAAGTCTTTAGATCTTTTTTGTGTATAGCTTGAGGTTTATCGTTTTATTCTTTCCCTGGAGGAGAAAAGCTATAATGGCAGCAGGCTATACAAAAGACTCAGGATGGGAATATTTTAATGAAGTTTTTCTACTTATGGGTAAGGCAAGAATGCATGCAAAATCATGATTTAAATCAAGTCTTACTAGTGATTTAAATAGATTAGATATAAATAAACTCCACCCTACTTCCTAAAAACAAGCTTCCTTAACCTAGTAATCAGGGCTATGAGGATCATGGTAGTAAAGAGTAGTTAGTGCACATACCTGTCTTTGACTATGCTAAAGTAAAAACTAGACAACTCCCTAGCATGGAAGGCTTGCAGTAATCGGATGACTCTGCTGTAGTCATATTCTTTGTAGGCCTGTGTAACCTTTGGAATAATGTACAAAGAAAAACAGTTTATAAAGATGCAAGTAATAACAATTCAGAAGTAGAATACAGAAGGAGGGTGATACTGTAGAAGAGAGGAGACTGGGAAATTTAAGTGTGCATTAAGTCTGGCCTGTTGCTACCCACTGGCTTGAATAGCTATTGTGCAAATGAATAGTAGTGGCAACAAGCCATGATAAGAAAAAAGGCATCAAGAATGACTAAAGGGTTTTGCATGCTGCATTCATCCTTTTCATTGTTGTATCACTAAACTTCCATAAATCTGCTGACTATGGCAAGGGTGGTGTCCTCTGGCCACCATAAACAGCCACCCACACTTCCTTCCTGGAAGCTGCACGGCTGGGGCAGTCACCCAGCAGCCCCATGACCCTCAAAGTTGGGAGGAAGGCTGGGCATTTACAGTTGTGTGGCCAAGTTACCTGGAGAGCCGTGGCCACGAAAGGCCAATAGTGGGCCCAGCAAGCACTCCACACTGAGCAGGGACAGAGGAGCTGGGTGGGGTGGGAGAGTCTTGGTCCCCGGCCGGCTGCAGACAACCACTGCACATGCTGCTTGCCCACTGGAGTGGGGGGCAGCTACCTTTTCTGGCCTGGCCAGCAGGCTAACCAAGAACTGTAATTATTTCTCTTCTGCTACAGCAGACCCCTTTCATGAGCTGCCTTCATCCTCAACTGCCCATCCATTGCAATCTGTGATTCCGACCCCCTTCATGAACCTTAATGGCTTTGCCCACTCCTGCTTCACTCATGAAGATGGGAAATGTAGAAAAAGAAACAGAGCGAATCAGAAGGGGTCTCCCTGGACATCTAGGCTGACCCTCGGCTCCAGTGGGTCCACTCATGAAATACAGATGACAACCGTGTTTAAGAAGTTGTTGAAGACACCATGTTGTGGTGAGCAGCAGGTTAGGTGTGCCCCTTCATGCTTTGGAGCACTGCCTGTGCCAAGTTATCAAGCAGCATTGTTTAAGGAAGTTCTAACAGCATAGCTCCTGATAAACAGGGAGATTTCTTAGAAAGTGGAATTGTTGACTTGCAAGATTTAAAGGCAAAAGTACTGCTAGAGGAAAAAATGGCCCAAGTAGCTCTGGTTTGCTCATATACACAGGAAATACCTTGGATGAATTGTGGCCACCTTTTTTCATATATCTCTGAAAATCTCTCTGCATCAAATACTGTATCCAAAAACACATATAAGCCTGTTGCCATCAGGAGCTATGCTAAAGAGATGTCTCTTAGACTCCAAACTGGCAATTATGGAAAAATGTCATCCCACAAATATCTCTTGTTGAAGCATAATCTAAGTAACAAGTTAGTCCAATTTATCAAACTGGAGTAAAATCAGAACTCACAAGCCCACAGTTTTGCTGCTACAGGAGTATCTACTAGCACCACGTTCCCACTGCTTACCTTGTTTGCATAGCCTTGCAGCAGGTGGAGCATGTACTGGTCAATTAAATACATTTCGGATGTAGGGACTGAGTCCACTTCTGGATTGAAGCCAGCCAGATTGCCCAACACAAACCGGAGAGTATTCCGAAGCTATTGCAACCAAAAAGTAATGTGCATTAAGCAAAATGGCACCTCATAACCTTGTGGTACAGGAGGGACTGTTTAATAAGCTTTTGCCATCAGATACAACCAAAAGAACATTGATTATGTTTCTAATTTTAAAAGAGTATGGAGAACA
The DNA here is from genome assembly GCF_004798865.1 of Varanus komodoensis. Classification (NCBI taxonomy): domain Eukaryota; kingdom Metazoa; phylum Chordata; class Lepidosauria; order Squamata; family Varanidae; genus Varanus; species Varanus komodoensis. Next base: position 4,913,060 of record NW_025335268.1, on the reverse strand, counting down.
CTGGAAGCACCTGTTGTCAATTTTCCACCTTAAGGTTTGTATGGCAATTCAGGGGGCACAGTTGTCTGGAAATCACTCCAAGTAGCCCTGCCTGGCCCCAAAGCAGTTTGGAATCACATCAAGAAACTGCTACATAACCTCCATGGAAGTTAACCTTTCTCCTCTTTGCTGCCCAAAGCTGCATCTTGCTGTGATGCACAGCAGAGGGATCCCCAAAAGGAAGGGGTGCTGAAAGGGAGTGAGTGCCCAGGGCCTAGGGCTGGAACAAGACTTTATGGCAAAAGCAAGCATGGCAAGCCTTAACACCTTCACGACTGGTCTTTGTGCCAATAGTTCCCCCATCCCTGCAAGCGGCAAAAGTTGCGGTATGACATCAAGAACAGAGTATCCTGTTAAGGAGGAAGAGAAATGTATGAGATTGCGGGTCCTAACGTCTCATCTACCTTAAGGGACCCACTGCAATCCCTGTGCTGAGATCATATCAAATCATGAGGTACAAGCTGTCAATTCCATAAATGTAGAAAAAACAACGGAATGCAGACATATCACAAAGGATTTTATTATCCTATGATACGTAGCCCAGAACTGTACCATGGTTCCCACAGAAAATTCCTCTTACAGCTAAAGCTTAAATGAGTGATTTCCTCGCTGTGCACTCAATCTGGAATGGCTCCAACTGAAGAACAGCACTATTGCTTCCTACCTTGTTGATGTCGTCTCGGGCAGAGTTAAGCACGGCAGGTCCAATCAGCACTTCCGTAAAGACATTCGACTCTGCCACCCACCAGCGCAGGATATCCGCACCATAGGGAGGTTCTGTGCTGTGGTCCTGCGCATTGACAAGATTGGGGTAGGAGGGACTTCCTTTAGTATTTGGTGCCTGCCCAGCCAAGAGCACGATGAGTATCTGTGACCTCACTCTACACAGCACACTTTGCCATGATGCTGAGAAGCTGACAACCAACACATTCCTTAAAGCAACATTTCCTTAACAGCACCAGAATGTTTGGTGAGCCATAGCAAAACAGCCAAACTCCCTCCAGACTCAGATCAGTGCTCCTCAGATATTGCAATGGAATATGGGGTGGAAATTTAGCAAGTATTTCATCAATTATGGCTGTTAACCATATGATTTGGTGATACCCAATTGTTATCTCTTTTTCGGAATGGATGCCAGCAAATGGATTAATTGGACTATACACACACACATATGCTATCTCTATATATTTATATAAAATATATAACTATACAGTTATACATATAACTATCTATCTATAACTATATGGATATTTATTTGGATATTTGGTTTGATTTTGTTGAAATTTATGTGTAATTCTTAGGAAACCATATATACACATTTCATACATATGCACTGAAACACTATATTCCAATTTATCAGGGTACAGTTGGTTGTTGGAATCTCTCTCTCTCTCTCTCTCTCTCTCTCTCTCTCTCTCTCTCTCTCTCAGGAGTGAATTCCCTATTTCTGGAAGCTTCATTTAGCTGCCTTCTGCTCTAAGACACCACTGCCACCTACTGTCTGGATGCTACTATAAACAAGCAGAAATACTACAGAAAATAGGAAGAAATATTAGAACCATATCATGTCCCAGCCATTTCCTTGCCTGCTGGTGATGATGCAAGTTCCAATCCAGCAATAGCTGGGGATTCAAAACTGGTGAAGGTCCTATAAATGAAGGACTGTCTTCACATTCATTAAAATCAGAATCACAAAGAGTTCAGTCAACATGCACAGGATTAAGCAAAGATGCAAAGAACTCAGTGCAAAAATATTTTTGCATAATAGCTGGAAAGTTGTCTAGGATATCCAGTCCTGTATCCCAGTTCAAAGATGTCCCCTCTCCTTGTCCACCTTGTCACACAGTTATGGTGTCCAGGAGCTGAATGAGTTGTAGCCCTTTATTCCTTCAGGGTGACTCCTCCATCCACATGCCTGCATGGCAGCAAAGTTATTGGCGGAAGAGAGTGAATTCTTGAACTGTTGATGGCTGCTCTATGAGAGCCTGAGATATGGCCTTCATGATGAACACAACTAATATTATTAGAACCATAAAGGGATGATCAGTAAATCATGTCTTTAAAGAAAAAGTAACTCACTCTCTTTCACAAAGGAATGATAAAGGTTCAGAATTCAGTATAATCTTATTTTTGTTAGGAGAAATTTAACTGCTATGACTTTGATTAAAACTTTGTTATTATTTGTATGTATGAATCCATGTCAGATGATGTATTTTCCTTTGTTTATCTACTGGGAGAGCTCTCCGCGCTGGCAAAAGAATAATGAACTAAATAATAAAATTCAGGATACAACAAATCTGGCCAGAGTAGCTGAAGGAAAGCTGGACAGAGAACAGAGATACAAAGGCATAAACGCGCAGATGATCCAGTTGAACAAAAGTGACAGGCTGATCCCAAATGGCGCATGGGAGACCACTCCCATGCCCACAGGGCAGGCACTGACAGGCAAGGAAAGCAGCAATAAAAGCACTCCATGTTTCCATGGCTGCTTTCAGATACATAGGGAGGCTCAGCTGAAAAACAGACACACTCTGGACAGCTTTACTATTAAGGACATTAAAAATCCGTCCTTTCAAACAACCAGAGCTACTTTGAGGATTGTTTTTTTAGATTTGGGAAGAAAATGGTGTAATTACTCACACTGCCTCCATTGATGACTACATCTGGGTCAACCACGTTGCCAATGGATTTAGACATCTTTTCTCCCTTTTCACCAAGAGTGAAGCCATGAACCATGAGAGCCCTGGAATGAAGACCCCGCTCACTGAGTAAATGTTTCCTTTGTGCATCAATAAATGCATGTGATAATTGTGTATTGCTCTAGTTGCCCAAACAAACGGTTTCCCGCTATAGTTAGTTCCAGAACCGCCAACTCACCGAAACGGAGCCTTTTTTTGCACTGCCACGCTAGTCAGGAGAGAAGACTGAAACCAGCCTCCCAGCTGGTCTTTTCCTTCCAAGTATAAATCGGCCCTTTCACCTGCATCTAAACACACAAGGAAAGCAGGAGCTTTAAAACAATTTTGCTGCTTAAATAGTGAACTATATAAAAATGTAACCTATATGTTAGATGTATGGCAAAATGTACACAAATACCTTTTTAAGAAGGAAAGAAGGAAAGCACTAAACACTTTTCAGAGATCGTGACGTGCAATTTTAAAAGGATTGAACAATAACTGAAGATACCAGGCACTGTAAAACAAACAACCCTCTTGCCAGTAAACAAACAAGGGTGCTCTTATTCCAGTTGTCAGCTTCAATATGGCCCCAGGACACGAGTGCATCTATTTGTAGTAGAGAAGGCAGCATTTTGGCAGGCGCAATTCTCAACCTCCCTGAAGTCGGGTGGAAGGCATCCTTCATTTAAGATGTCATCCTATGCATGTTTAGAGCAAAAAGAATGAAAGGCCTACAATTCTCAAACTGCCCTCAGCCAGCCAAGCTGGAGCAGGCAGGGTATCTAGGAACTTCTTGCTATCCATACATGTGTAGTATGGCTTTCTAAGTGGATTTATATCTGCTTTTCAACTAGCACCTTCCAAACAGCTTATAATATTTGCAAAATATGATGCACCAAGAACCAGAAGCTTTTTGTGGCCAAAGCTCAACGTGAGGACATTCTCCTTTCAACCAAACTACCACAGGGTCATGCCCCAGATTCAGTCTACCAGCTATAACTCTTGTGAAGATGATGGGGTGGGGGGGATAAAATTTGCTCAAATTTGCTCAAGTCAACATTTCAAGTTTTCACAACTGTATTTGCAATCCCCCTTTTTACAGACTTCCACTATCTGTTCAACTTTCAGGAAGTTGTACTATTTAGGCCTGGCTGCAACAAGTGCAAGGTGACATTGGTCCCAGAGAGCGATTTACTACACTGCATACTGAAATGCCCTTCCTGACCAAGTGGGTACCACACACACACGGACAAAGCCAGCCCCGTCTGCTTTATTGGCAGGGTGTTGCCCTGGCCGTGTAGCCTTGCAGTCACTGCCCTGGGCTCCGCGTATCTGGCAGCCCAGCCACAGCACGCACAGGAAACAGCTGCAAACCATGGCATCTGGGCTGATCATAAGCTGTCCATTTTGTAAATCAATTCTTCTTGTGAATTTCAAGAAAACAAAACAAAGGAAAGGAAGAAATCATAAAAAGGGGAACGCCCTTCCATTTGACAAAGCCTTCCACTATTAAGGTGGAATCCTACACAGGCTGACTTGCAGTAAGCCCTGCTGAATAAAATAAGTCTTACTTCTGAGTGCACATGCACAGAATTGTGGGGAAAGAGTGGCCTGTCTGTGCGCATGCAGCGGCAGGTGGGTGGAGCAGGCCTTTTGTGGCCAAAGAGCGCCAAGCCATGGGTCTCTCAAATCCCTGTGAGAGTCGACGGAGGAAAGGTAGAGGGGATGCAGCTTAGAAAATATGTTCGTAAGATAGGCGAAATAGCTTCCGTGAAGAAAAAAGCACGTGTAGACATGTGCAGCTGTGCGCCGTGGGTCCTCAAACTGTGGCCCGTGGACTGCATCTGGCCCGCCATGCCCATTTATCCAGTCTGCCTCAGAGGTTTTGGACTCGCTCGGAGAAAGGATCTCCGAGCAAGCAAGCCACCGCCGCCCCCCGCCTCGCCGCACACCGACCACCCCTGCCCCCTCGCCAGCCCGTGCCCACAGCCGGTGCCTTTCAATGACCCCCCTGCTGAAAATGTTTGAGGACCCTTGCTGTACGCCAACAGTCATTGATTAAGAACTACGACGGACTAGAAATCACAAACTGAATTCCAATTCAAATTAAGGTTTGGGGCTAAAAGACTGGCCCATTGCAGCCTAAAGCTCTTCTCTCCAGTAATGAAGCCTTTTAAGATTTTAGAATGGACCGTCTGTCTTGTTAGCTACACATGTGTATTACACTTTTTCATTATTCTGTCCAAAGAAAGATTCGGTTTCTGCTCAAATACCTTCTGACTAGTGGTGGGTAAGGTTAAGATACTGGATCAAGTCTATGCAAAATCAGTAATGAACAATTCATTTTTGTTTGCACACTCATTCTGATGTTGATATTACCACCTCTTCCCACAGTCTTTTTGCAGTTTACAACATTTCACAGGCTTGGAAAAAAATAGATAGGAGACTCTGATTGGGGTTGTTATTATAGGAAGAGGGCAAAGGTCTTTATGATCCTTTTTCGTTTTGAGTGCCGAAATTCATATCTTTGATAATAAGTGACTTTAACCTGTAGATTAAACGAGTGTACTTTAATGGCAAATACAATTATCCAGGGCTCTTCCTTTAAATACACTGTCAGCACAAAAGCTCAAACAAGATAGGCTTGTTATAAAACAATCATATTCATTTAGTTAAACATTAGTGCAACAAGTCTGTGGGGAATTGCATGCCCCACATTATAACTGGAAAATCTGAGAGCTCACCCCAGGAAGGTGAGTGAACAGTTCAGGTGCTACCAGGATTCCCCACAAGTCACCTCTTTCTGTGTGGCTTAAACATGCAGGCAGAGCTGAGAACATGCTGTTCTGCTACATACAGAACACTCAGGCTGGCATTACAGCTGAGTGGGTCAGCAGGAAGGTGGACAAAGAGCTGCAGGCTGAAGTCACAACTAGGCCAACATTCTGCCAAAGAGCGGGGCGGGTTTCAACCAGCCATCCCCACTTTTACATTCCATTCATGCACAAAACCCCATTTCTTCTGTCAACAACAAGAACAAACTAATCTCCAGATTTTGCAAAAGGTCCAGTTAGAGAGTTGTCTTTATGAGCACAAAGAAATTGTATAGATTATGTGTCTTCGTCCAAATTTAGAAGTGCTCCACACCTATAAAAAACGCAGAGAGCTGAGCGGAGTAGTACAACAAAGGTACAGATGGCCTAGGTCCCCATGTACCCCATCCATCCTTCCACAGAGGAACACATCCCTTCCTCTATCCCCTTTCTCCAGCCACTGAAATTTGGGTGGTTTTCTGGCTTTTGTGCAATTTTCCCCATTCTAAAAGGTTGGCATCCTTCTTCTAAGACTGATTTTCTAGCAATAAGAGCTTTAAGCTACAACATCCTGGTATTATTTGTAGCTTTGACCCTGCCCATGTGCCTCTGGCCTAGAACCCTTTTGCCTTTGGCCGTGCCCAGCCCTGGAATGCAGGCTCCTAGAGCTTATCAGAAATGGAATTGAGCCACCAGAAGGAAAGAGGTTCTGCACCCATGCATTCCAGGTAGAGGGATACTGCAACTGTCCCCACTGAGCAGGAGCTGGACAGGACATCCAATTGTTAGTCGAACCAGGGCAACCTCTTGCTTGCAGCTTCACAGAATGCTTTTGATTAAAATCTAAAGTACTGGTTTGAACCCAAGGGATTTATTATTTTTCTTGTTCTCTCCTCAACTCTTGACATTGAGGCAGAAGTTTAGAGTCAAGTAACAATCGAAATCTTTATGTTTCATCTGGGAAGGCCAGTTCATTGTCTTCAGTTTCAGATAAGTCTCTGTAGAAATATGAATTATTTTAAAATGGAAGTATAGGAAGCTGGCGGAGAAGTAGTATGTAGCTGACACAGTATGTTGCAGGTAACATCTCACCTCAACAGGAGGAGAGAACTAGATGAGTTACAGGCCATCTTGAATGTGTCCTCAAACAAAGGTGAGAGGAAAGCACGGAAAACTGCACATACACAAAGATGTACTACCACCAGAGCTAGTGGTTTCTGTTACGAATCGCTCTGCAGTGGTTGCTGTCAGTAACAAGCCCAAGGTAATTTCTGTCCCACCTTCCCAGCTGAACCTTCCAGCACAAACCTGGTGCTGTTGGTCCCAAGTGTTCAAAGTCCATGTAGGTGAGCAGAAACTGTAAATATTTATTTACTATTTAAATATCCATAAATCTTCAATATGCATTCATCCATAAAACATGGCCAAATAGGCTGCCATACAGAGCCAGATCTTTACTTCATCAAGCTTCCATAACTACACTAGCTGGCAGCAAAAGCTCTTTGGGACCCAAATGGGAGTCTTCCTAAGGCCAAGGTGGAGATTCCAGGGGTCTTCAGACCACTGAGCTACAGCCCTTTCCAGGACAGCTGAACATACTTCTAATTTTGTGAACATCAAATACAGCATGAGGTATGATATACAGTATATCACAGAAGTGAGTACACCCCTCACATTTTGTAAATATTTTATTGTATCTTTTCATGTGACAACACTGAAGAAATGACACTTTGCTACAATGTAAAGTAGTGCATATACAGTTTGTATAACAGTGTAAATTTGCTTTCCACTCAAAATAACGCAACACACAGCCATTAATGTCTAAACCACTGGCAACAAAAGTGAGTACACCCCCAAGTGAAACTGTCCAAATTGGGCATTATTAGCCATTTTCCCTCCCCGGTGTCATGTGACTCGTTAGTATTACAAGGTCTCAGGTGTGAATGGGGAGCAGGTGTGTTAAATTTGGTGTTATCGCTCTCACTCTCTCATACTGGTCACTGGAAGTTCAACATGGCACCTCATGGCAAAGAACTCTCTGAGGATCTGAAAAAAAGAACTGTTGCTCTACCTAAAGATGACCTAGGCTATAAGAAGATTGCCAAGACCCCGAAAATGAGCTGCAGCACGGTGGCCAAGACCATACAGCGGTTTAACAGGACAGGTTCCACTCAGAACAGGCCTCGCCATGGTCGACCAAAGAAGTTGAGTGCACATGCTCAGCATCATATCCAGAGGCTGGCTTTGGAAAATAGACGTATGAGTGCTGCCAGCATTGCTGCACAGGTTGAAGGGGTGGTGGGTCAGCCTGTCAGTGCTCAGACCATACGCCGCACACTGCATCAAATTGGTCTGCAGGGCTGTTGTCCCAGAAGGAAGCCTCTTCTAAAGATGATGCACAAGAAAGCCCGCAAACAGTTTGCTGAAGACAAGCAGACTAAGGACATGGATTAGTGGAACCATGTCCTGTGGTCTGATGAGACCAAGATAAACTCATTTGGTTCAGATGGTGTCAAGCGTGTGTGGCAACAACCAGGTGAGGAGTACAAAGACAAGTGTGTCTTGCCTACAATCAAGCACGGTGGTGGGAGTGTCATGGTCTGGGGTTGCATGAATGCTGCAGGCACTGGGGAGCTACAGTTCATTGAGGGAACCATGCATGCCAACCTGTACTGTGACATACTGAAGCAGAGCATGATCCCCTCCCTTCGGAGACTGGGCTGCAGGGCAGTATTCCAACATGATAATGACCCCAAACACACCTCCAAGACGACCACTGCCTTGCTAAAGAAGCTGAGGATAAAGGTGATGGACTGGCCAAGCATGTCTCCAGACCTAAACCCTATAGAGCATCTGTGGGGCATCCTGAAACAGAAGGTGGAGGAGCGCAAGGTCTCTAACATCCACCAGCTCCGTGATGTCATCATGGAGGAGTGGAAGAGGACTCCAGTGGCAACCTGTGAAGCTCTGGTGAACTCCATGCCCAAGAGGGTTAAGGCAGTGCTGGAAAATATTGGTGTCCACACAAAATATTGACACTTTGGGCCCAATTTGGACAGTTTCACTTAGGGGTGTACTCACTTTTGTTGTTGTTGCCAGCGGTTTAGACATTGATGGCTGTGTGCTGAGTTATTTTGAGGGGACAGAAAATTTACACTGTTATACAAGTTGTATACTCACTACTTTACATTGTAGCAAAGTGTCATTTCTTCAGTGTTGTCACATGAAAAATATAATAAAATATTTACAAAATGTGAGGGGTGTACTCACTTCTGTGATATACTGTATACTAAGTAGCTTAAATAGCAAGAGGGAGATGAATGTGGCTTTAAGTTATAGTAACCATTCATAGATTCTTATCCTTCACAGATAAAACAATAACAAACATTTAACCCTAAAGATATAGCAGGCATAGAAACAAGAATAAAAGGTGTATCTACTGCATGCACACAAAGTTTTTGTTTTCAAATTCTGCTCTTTTCCATCATTGAGCCCAGTTTGTAAGTGGCAAAACAGGGAGCCAGGCAAGCACAAGTTATGCTAAAGCTACTTCTTAGCTCACTGCATGGCTTTTGCAACCAGGAAAGAAGGCAGTTCTCTGCAACCTCCAACAAGGTGGTGAAAATCAACAACTCAGACCCCCTGGGAAGCAGAGGACTTCACAAAGCAGGGTTGGCAGCTGCCACATGGTCTGGGACTACATACAACAATGGTCTCCTCCTTATGGCCACACACATCACATGGTTGAACATGGAAAAAGCACATGGCTTCTGGTCATCCAGATTGACCCAAAGCATGACAATAAACCACCAACATACCACGTAGAAGATATAATTTCATCTCTCTTTCAGTTTCTCTAAAAATGCTGTTAAGGATTTTACTGCAGCAAATAAGCTGGGCAAAATTCACTATCATTTAACTGAGTGGTTTCAAGACAAAGTGCAAAGACCTCTTAGATAAACTGTTTGCTGGTGATACTATTGCTTCCTTGGGTTGCTAGGATTTTTTTTTTTTAAAAAGCACCTGGTCCAATGTGTTTTATAGTCCACCAAGATTGCTATCAGACATTTGTGTACACCTGGTTTAAAGTTCAAAAGCACTTGCTGCCCTGAAGTAGGCTGAGATTCGAACAGCACCCCAGGTTGTGCTGGGGTATGCACAGGTGAGGACTGCTCTCTCTTGCTTCCACGCCATAGCGTTTAAATTGATTTTGCAAATACTCAGAATCTGTTTTGTACAAGATAAACCATGGAGACACAGTGCACCCACTGATTCCTTCACAAAGATGCTGGCAAAGCCACTGTTTGCAAACCACTGATCTGCACATAAACACAAAAAGGAAAGGAAAAACTCAGCTCTGTTGCTTGGTGCAAGAGAAATATTCTAGAGCACACAAAACTTAGCTCTGCACTTAGTACATGAAATGGGATAACATCGAAACAATTAGAACTTCTAAGCTTTCCAGGCTCTCAATAAATGTTTAACATTTGTTGTGTTACACACAAGTTCACAGACACATAATGCAAGCTTGAACTCACATCTCTTGGGACCATGATGAGGCGCATCCCTAGCAGTGCCTGGAGCTCCCTGCACAATCTGAGACACTGCTGAATTGTAAATTAATTCCTTACCTTCCAAAACATGAGCCCAGGATGTTCCACTGTCAAACCAGATATCCAAGACATCCTGCCCTTGCATGTAATCATGGACATCATGCTTACCAGCCTGATTCAGAAATACATAAAAAAGCAATCATGAACTAGGAGGTCAGACTGGGATTCTGCAACACAGACAGCCACATTTTGATTCCATTTAAACACAGAGGGCTAGTTACAATATGACTTTTGTCTCTCACTGCGGATTGCTTGTATGCCTCCTCCAGAGGGGTCCCCATGTTTTTGGTGCTGCAACTAAGAGTTCTGCAGCATGTCATCAGATCATCTGCGGCATGTATGACCGGCCAGTTGAGGACATCACGGTGAAGTGGACATTTAAGCCATAAGAAATGTAGGCTTCAATTCAGCCTTTAAAGTGCTAAAGGACTGTTGCTTGGTTCTACATGTACACTGCAGCACGGTTTCCTTCACAGAGCTAGTTTTTAGTGCCGCATCCTAGGTGAAGTGCCTCACTTAGTGCCTCACTCTGGGTGAATTCAACCCACCTTGATCACTTAGTCCAGCCCACCTCTAGAAATGGGGTCAGGCAATCCTCAGCCTGATTGCCTTCAGCCGCCTGGAGCCTAACCACTTCCACTTCCGACTGCAGACCAGGCCCTCAGGGAAGGACTCCCACTGGTCCTGGATTACCTGTGCCAAAGCTTCACTGGAAAGGAGCTGCTCAGTAGGGAGGGTCCACCAAGCATCGCTGCCGTGCTGCTCCACAAGCTTAATAACATGTTCGATGCTTTTTCTGCGGGGAAAAAGTAAACCAGTGACAGTCAGTCAGTATGACTACTGCTTTTCCAGGCTTTCCCAAGCAAGCTCCTTCTGGATGTTTTGGACTACAACTCCCAGCATTCCTTTCCATTGGCCATGCCAACTAGTGCTGAGGGGAAGCCAGTTTGGCTCTGCTGGAGTGGGACTTGGGAAATTTGGCCATGAAGTTCACTTGGCCATGAAGTTCACTGTGTGACTTTGCACTAATCACTGACTCTCAGGCTAACCTGCCTCACAGGGTTGTACAGGGTTTTTTGCCACTGTAGAAACTAGATGTTACGATTGAAATATTAACGCAAAATATTCTTGAGAGGATACATACCTCCATTAAATCTACCCTAAGTAATGACCTGGTAATATAAAGTATGTAAAATTATCCAGCAATTTTTAAAGGAAATCAACCAACTTATCAAGTAAATGGGAGGGGGGCATCATTCTCAAACTTTGCATAACTAATAATAATTTTGCGGCAACAGTTCTACAAAATGTTTTGAGATGTAAGGAATAAATATAACTTAAAATCTTTCCCAAATCTGTATGCCTCTGCTTACTCTTTCTTGCAGGTCACTCTTATGGCACTGGCTAAAAGTATATGAATACCAAAGTATGCTTCCTGCTTTCATCTGTACAGTACATATCTTGAAAAGACTAAGGCAAAAGTTCTCTCTACAGTGTACATTCAACACCTTCCTCAAATAACTACTTATCACTTTACAAACGACAAGCTTCAGTTTGAGAACCATAATTCAAAACGCAAGCAAGAGAAGTCCTGTTGTAAAACCTTGCTCTGCAGTCATACGCTGTATCAAATGGGCCTTGTATTACGTGTCCTTCTCTAGCATGAAAATCCACAAGGCAATTCACGCTACAATGACGCCAACCAATCATTCTGAACCCTGATATTGATTACGCCAAATGCTTATTTATTGGGAAATTAAACTGCACTGAGTTGAGTTCCACCCAAGGAAAGAAACAGTTGCTGGTGGCTGCTCTTCTTTCTTTTGTACAGGGAGTACCAGGTAACTTTGCTTTTACATAATGTGTACTTTAGTTTTTGTGTTATTTAAGCAGAAGAACAGTATAAATGTATTAAGACATTTTGGCTCACAAGAACGATCTATCCATGTTGAACGATTAAACTATCCAAGTTGGCTAAGATTTTTTTTAACTGATTAAGAATAACCTGCTACTAGGAAAAAATCAGAAAGACAGAGCCTTTAACTCATAGGGAGTGATCTTTGAAAAGTTAACCGGAGTACTAAGAAAGAAGCTGATTTAACAAAGGGGATTAATACAGTTTAAATCAGTTTAGCCAATTACCTGAGATTGTGAATCAGAAAGCATTTCTCTTATTTTAATAAAATGATTATCTACTTTAAACACTTAAATGCAAGCAACAAATATATCTACCAGTTTTTGGTTTTGTTCTAACATATTATTTTTGCTTTTCTAAATTCTCTCAAGGAATTTTCCAGTCTGTATTTCATAACTTTTAAAGTAGTTTAGACTATTGCTACTTTTCTTAGTGGGAAATATTTACTCCCAGTACTTGCTGTTGTAGGTGAAGATTATTCATTTGCTTATAACTTTACAAGATGTAACTTCTTAACAGTCAGTAACTGAGTTACAAAGTTATAATGATTTCATCAGTAAACATCTATTAATGTATTGTAACAAGCTGAACACTTTTTTAACAGAAGTTTTTGTGCCCTTAATCTTAATATGAAATAAAATGGTTTTCTGGTGAGGTTTATTCATGTGCAAGTGCAATTTTGAACATTTCTGAAGTGTCCTTGATAGACTACCACTATTTTTTGCAGCGTATTTCAGCTGTATACTATGTGTAGAATGCCACTTATACACCAAATCCCAGGGATGCATCAAGTTGGATATGGATGCAAGGCAGGGGTATGGGGACAGAAATGATAAACTTGATTTTCAAGTTTCAGTGGTATACCGGAATGATTGACTAAAACAAGCCTTGGTGAATGCTTTATGGGTCATACAAGACATCCCAATTTTACCTCATTTAACTTGCAGGGCAAAATGTCAAGATATTTAATTTAAATCTGAGGCACTAAGAACATTTATGGGAAAGGTGTTTGTCAGAAAAGAAGCACTTCAAATGAACAGTGTTGTCAAGTGTAACAGCAACTCCATGTGGATTACACATATTTCCAGTGGAGATGCTGTTACTTTTGAAGGCTGTTAACCAATTGTGAAGTGGATATTGGCTGAAGATCATCTTCACAACACTGTGAAGTCTGCTGGGAAGAATGACAAGATTTTTAACTCTGGCTACTCATGATCTACAGTGCAGCAGCTCTATTGAAGATACTGGTATTTTCTTTCCAATTTTGTATCATAAATGTCAGTCTTATATAATTTTGCATTAAGTCTAGCTATCCATGTCAAGCACCTTGGGTTAAGCAGAAAATGCTGTGAAGATGTAAAGAACTGATCAATGTTTCTCTTCAAAAGTGAGGTTCAGGGTAATGACCTATGATTTGACAGACTGTGTGTCTATGTCTGCCTGTCATTTCTGTAGGCCAAAACCCTCCATGCCTTCAATACTCAGCAAGGAATGTTTAACACACTTTGTGGGATATGCATGTAAAGTAAATGACTGTATTATACATTTAGGAAAAAATTCCATTAAAAACTTCATAAAGCTTTTCTTGATTGAACTTTAATTTGGTCATGCTTAAAAATAGAATTATAACTTAGAGAGTCCAAACAGGACTAGTAATGCAGAGTAGTAATGCAGAGTATAGGTTTATTAAATAAACAATTTAGTTTGTAATTCCAAAGAAGACAAGACTGACTTGAAATGCTTATCTGAAACTGCACTTAGTCTACACATGCAACAGGTAATACTGAAAATTTACACATTTGATTCTGTTCTTGGGCTTTTAAAAGATCAGCAAAACCAGTGGAATTTTCCCACAACATTCTTCAAAGTTCTCTCATGTCTACTCTAAATGGAATAACAGAGTAGCTTTAATAGTGGCATATGTACATTATACATGAGTGGAGGAAACATCAAGTAATACTGAGTTGCTGCTTAGACAACTACCTACACTGTTACTTTGGATCTAGCACATACGCTTTTGTCCACACACTCCCACAGAACCGTTCCACTCAGAATGTGGAGCGGCGGTGGAACTGATCTTAGCTCTTCGACATTCCCCAGCCTTCCAGAGAAATGCTCAGGAGGCAGGACAGACTATCGAGGGAGAATGACATTTGCCAACGTTGCCCTCGCCTATTCTGAAATAGCCCTTTAGCGCATTTTCCTTTCTAGCATGTATGGCTGCAAAAATGTCCAAGAATCTGATTCAGAACTCTGAATGGTTCAATTTGCTTTCAGCCCTATATGTGTGAAAGAAGAGACCTTATGATCGAAGGAGAGTTTGATTCAGTGAATGAAGTCCATAAACATTTACTTCCTGGAATATATAAGTCCTAAGTAGATGACTGCAGGTACCATAAAAAAGCAAACAGAGTTAAAGATTATTTAGAACATGCAACGGCCATCATTTCTGGCACACGTCTTTTGCATCAACCTTTTTTTTTTTAACTGAAGACAGAGAGGATTGTAGGTTGGGAACCTAACACCCAGTTACGATCCACTATACACATGCCCCCATTTACCTGCTATTACTAGTAATAAGCCGACTGGATGGGCAAGTTTAGGAACATGGTCAGGTTCACCTTACCTAGGGTAAGTGCATGTAAGTCAAATCCTTGTAGAGGGGGCGGTGAAATGGGCATGTGAGAGAGCACGGAAGCAGAAAAGGCAAGTGTGGTAATCCATTCCTAAAACTTTATTCCTGGTTCCAAAGTTCTAGTCAAGCTGGGTCCATCAAGATCTGCTTGTTCCATCAAGGACTCCTATGAAGCAGGAGATTCATCTGCATTCCACTGACTTAAGATGTTAACGTATAGTATTTTAATTGATTTATTGTGAGCCGCCCCGAGGCTTCGGCGAATGGGGCGGCATAGAAATGTTCTAAATGAATGAATGAATGAATGAATGAATGAATGATGTTGTAAAGCAGAGGCAGAATGAGGTCAGCTTTGTGTGGTCTACGCTTTATGCTACTTGATTCACCAGTGTATTTTTAAGACCTTCAGAGCAAGAGTGCATACTCAGGATGCCTTTAACAGTCAAGATGACAATCCAACTTAACAGGTCCTGAGCATGTATTCCTGCATGAGAAGGTAAAAAATACCTTGTTGATTAGGCCAAGAAACACATAATCCAGCATTCTTGGCAAGAATCCTAGCAACCAGCAAGCAGTAGGTATTTCACCGGAAATTGATCCACCACCAGACTATGGTCAACCTCCTGCCCACTTCTGTGCTAAAAAAACACTTTATCTACTGTAGAATGTTTGCACAGGGAGTAGTTTAGGCCGTCATCCAACGACAAATAGTAAGGTGTGTCTAAAATCAGAACACTGACAGTTTACACAAGCAAATCGGCAAGACTAAACCTCCACAAAAGCATGTCATGTTCTAATGCTGAGAATTACCTCAAGCCCCTTTGACAGTTCAGCGACTGATTCTCTAGTTGTTGGGTCACCATACTGCATAACACACTTGGAAACATGACCCTGGGAGGCCTGAACCCCCACCTCTTCTTTCAGCAAGGAACTATTCGCTCCATTCATTTTCTTTTGCACTAAGTCAACTAAGTCAGGCTTATCAAGCACAGTCAGGCGAGAGCAGCTTCTTCCCTGTCCTGTGAGCAGGTACGTTCCTTCCTGCTACCCTTCCTCAGAGGAAGTCAGGCAGCACAGGTGGGGACGGGGTTACACCGGAGCAATCCTCTAACAAGATCTCAACAGGGATGTATAACCTTTGGAGCCCCCAAGGGCCACATGTGAACCTGCTCAGGGGTCAGGGCTGTGGATGCCGTGCATATACATATGTACCTATATGAACACTCTTTCCAGATACTTTGTACAAGGATTTTGGAGAAATGGGGTGGAGAGTCTTCTCTCCATTCCCTCCCCAGAGATTCTGATACAGATCACAGTTTCCTCACGCTAACACCACCAAAAAGTGAACAATTTGTTCTGTGGATTTCTGGAGGAGGGACTGAAGAGAACACAGGTGGGGAATTCAAACATATGTTTGCAGGAATCAGGGCTCCCAGAGGAGAACAGTCAAGGTCTTGGGAGACTACATATATTTACTGGGCTGCAGATTGTGCAGTTCACAAATGCTGGGAGTTGTAGGACTATTTTCCAGTCTAGACTTGTCTTTATTGAGTAAGTGTAATCAGGCTTTGCACATATGTAATGAAAAACGGGAGCTTCTAGGGAGAACTATTTGGAATAAAATATCTCACAAACCACCCTGTCTCTAAAAAGTTGCTTGAGGGTTCCTCTCTTCTAGGCACTTCTGACACCAGAACAAGCATAAGGCAGCACCTTCATTTTCCCAGCTATTTCTCCTTTAATCAGTTCACCTAGCCACATGCATTCTAATACATATGGCTCAATTTAGAAGTCTCCATTTTATTTCAATACTGTGAAACAGTAACTGGCCGTCATAGGGACCCTTTGCTATTTATGGATTTTACTCCACGTTTCTGAAGCTCCACTGAAGCCATGAACCAAATTTGGACAATCATTTGTAAAGGGCAGACATACACGGACCCACAGTTTGGTATTCGCATACAACAGGAATGTACATTTCAGATCATTTTGAGGGCCACTTTTATAGATTTACAAATTCTAGCATTAAAAGTAGGAAAGCATTTAGTTCCATTTGAATTGTGTTTTCTTTTTAACCCACTCCCTGTAGTCTGACAGTGGGGATTCTTGTCTAACCGACTGATTTAGCTTGATTAATTAAATTTATAGCCTGCTCTTTTTCCTGCAAGGAACCCATGGAAGGTCTTCCTCTCCATTTTATCCTCACAAACTCTGTGAGATAGGTTAGAATGAGAGTCAATAACTGGTCTAGAATTACCCAGCAAATAATCATCATGGTCAAATGAGGATTAGAAACCACATCTCCCAAGTTCCAGTCCAACATTAACCACTATGCCACACTGGCACTCATGGCACAAATAGGGGAAAATTTGAAACCCTTTCTCTCCTGTCATCTCTCCATTTCTGCTGCTAGTTCTCTCCCACCCCCTATCCTAATTAATTCAATTTCATCCCTTTTGCTCCAGTTTTGTACAGTGGTACGTTGGCTCACAAATGCCTTGGTTCATGACCAAATCTGGTCACAAATAAAAATTTTATGAAAATTTTGATGTGGGTTGTGAACTCTGCATTGGGTGGCGGCCAAGATCACAGCCATCTCCCCCCCTCCCCCCGAGTGAGAAGATGGCCACGATCGCAGTTGCGTTCGTGCAGGGAAGATGTGCATGATCACAGGCGCACTCCTGCAGGAAAGACAGGTGCAATCTCAGCCATTCCCCCCCCCTCCCCAAGTGGGGAGATGGCCACAATCATGCTGGGGGCGGGGGGGGGGAGATGGCCGAGATCGTGCCCATCTCTCCCGACCCCAGCATGCCCCATTCACGCCCGTCTCTCCATCCCCCAGTGTGCCCCATTCGCACCCGTTTCCCCCTCCCCCAGTGCACCCGCAATCGTGCCTGTCTTTCCCCTGCCCAGCACGCTGGGATGACGGGCGCAAGCAGGGATGACAGGCGCATGCAGGGAAGACAGGTGCGATCTCGGGCGGCTGGGGGTGGGCGGGGAGATGGCCGCGATCTTTGTTGTTCTTTGTCACTTTGCTTCACATTTTTCTGGTTTAAAAAAATGCTTACAGAACGGATTAGCCTTATTTACACTGAACCTTATGGGGAAATTTAACTTGGCTCATGACCAATTTGGGTCACGACCAGAGTCCTGGAATGGATTAAGTTCGTGAGCCAAGGTACCGCTGTATTTTGTACATAGACTTTCTCCCGCTACTTCCCTTTTTTGAATTAGACAGCCACAGCACACCTGCCTTTCCCTGTCCTAGCCAATATATCATGCAAAAGAAGGCTTTGATACAGGTGGACTACACAGCGTGGCTCTGTGGCAAAAGACATCAAGAACTGGCATCAGCTCCACCAAACTCTTCTGAATTCAGGAAAGGAAAAAGCAATGCAGATGAAATGAAGCAAAGTTACTCAAATCCCCACTTTCACTTTCAATGGACTTGAGCAGGCTTTCATTACTCCCAGAAAGAAAGCCCCACAAACAATGGGTGAAATCCAACAGAACCAACCCTTGTTCTTTCCTTGACACTTTGCTGATTCCCTTCTGCAGGTGGTGCATACTGCCAATTCTGTTGCGCAAGAGGAATCATCCTAACAGAAGGCAGATTTAGTGCTTCCTAGGGAAAGCTCCAGAAATGCCTGTTTCTGGAAGGAGGTAGGTGAGCATAGCTGCCTTGTGTGCACTCTGCTGACCTGCGTCCTCCCAGAAATGAATGTTTCTGCTCATTTTGGGTTGCCCTGGAAACACTACATTGCCACTGGACAAATGGTGTGAGCCATCTGCAAAATGGGGTAAAAATATTGGTGGGGGCGTAAGCAACCCATGAGATTCTGCCCAACAATTATTTGGATTTCTCAAGGGGCTGCTGAGAAATAGGAAACTGGCTGTAATTATCCCATAGGCCTTATGTCATGCAGTCTGGGCAGGCAGAGTGCGTTTATGTCAAATCTATCTGCATAAGGGTGGTTTCCCCAGAAGAATCCAGAGTGATAAAAGATGGCATATGGAGAGGAGGGAATCATTCTCCAGTGAGGGACATTATACTGCTAATTCCATGCTTTTTTGCTTTTTATTATTAGTGGAATGGAGCTGTAAATGCAAATACAACAGCAGAGGACACTGGAAGGTTAGGTGCCCTGAGTTTACAAGCCTGGATTTAAGTTGTAAGGAGAAATATAAAATAGGTTTTGAAAGTGAAAAAGTGCTTCAACTAGCTTTTATCCTACCATTTTAAGAAAATACGATGGACTCTTGCTACTCATACTTGATGTAAAAGGCAGTCTGTCTATATCACAATGGGATTATGGTGTAGTGCACTTTTCTCTCCCGGGCTGCTGAGAGGGGCAAAGCCAGAGTCTCCCTGACATGCTGGAACCACACTGTCTTAGCTGCTGAGCAGTCAGTCCTCATCAGCTGCTGCTATAAAACAGAGATGCAAGGACAGCACAAAATGAAATCCCAACCAGGAATACTGCAGGCTGCCCCATCCTTTATGAGACCATTTGACCAGCTAGCCCATTACTGTTGACACGGACTGGCAGGAGCAGCTCTCTAAAATTTCAGGCAGGAGGTTTTCCTTGCCTACCTGAAGACTGAACTTGCAGCCTTTGACAACAAAGCAGGTGCTGTGCTACTGAGTCATGGCTTCTTCCCGCTCTCCTGGCTCACTGCTCGCTCAGCCCTGCGATGCAGATGAGGCGGCCTCTGCCACTGAGCAAAAAAAATGCTGCCATCCCCTCTCAACACTGCTTCTCCAAGTGGTGGCCAGGTGAGCAGTGATAAGATTGTTGTCTTTGAGGGCTGCAGACTGGGGTCATCCAGCATTACAATGGAGAGCTCGGGCTAACCAGCCTGTGGGCCACGTCCCCAAGCACAAAGTTTTATTCACTGATGTGGGAAGAAGGAAAAGTGTAAGTTACTGGGGCACAGGCTGAATCCAGTGATGCCCCTTGTCCTTTCTTTGGAGACAGGGAAGCATGCGCACTCTATTCTGAGTCACTCCCGCTGCTGTCAGTGTCGGCGTGTGCTGCCCCTTGGCTCTGTGAGTAGTGGGTGTTTGACTGCAGTTGCTGTGGGCAAGGTGGAGGCAGCAAATCTCAGCAACTGCAGATACCAGAAGAAGGCCAAAACCTTTACAAATGTGGTCGCTTATCTTTCTGCACAAAAACATAAGTCGCACTTCCAACAGCAATTTACTTTTTTGCCGCAAGACAGAAGTCTGTAAGATACTTACCTGTTCATTAAAGATTCTCCTGTTGTTTTATGGTAAAAAACTGGAATGGGAACACCCCAACGCCTCTGTCTTGATATGCACCAGTAAGTTCGTCTGTCTAGCATTTCCAGCATTCTGTTCATCCCTGACACTGGAACACATTTTACTTTCTTTAATGCCTCCTGTGAAATTTCCAGAAAGAAATAGAATTCCAGTTTGGCAAGGCTGAGATGTTAAAAAGAGGTGGAGGTATTGTTGAGATCTTTCCACCTGAATCTAGAGATCCAATCTCACCAGTGGTACATTCCTTTTCAATCACCATCACAAGCAACAACTAACACATATTTTGATCTTCCAGGCAAGTGGATACTATACTTTTGAATAATGAACATTCCACTCTGTTTTTGCTAGTTGCTCAGGGTGGTAACTGAAAAGACACAAGACTCAGGTCCAGGGGGAGAGGGGAAACATTGTAAGACTACACAGGTCGATTTATGCATTCTAAGGTCGATGTCTGTTCATTCCCATGCCCCCTAAGGACACTCCCATTTATAAACAGGAATATATAGACTGGAGGGAAGAGAGCATATGATTTCAGAAAAAAACTATCAGGGAGAAAGATTCAAGTATTGGGAGGCAGCAGGAGGTGAAGCAGATGTGGGCAAAAAGCCAGCTAACCCAGCACTTTATTTCTGCAAGTGCCCATAGTCAGCGGAGGGGCACAGCGCAAAGCTTCCCAGAGATCTGGAACTCCAAATGATATGTTTGTGCTCTAGTGAGCTGGCAGCTAACAGACGTGTCATACAGCAGGATCATGGCCAGCAGCATGCACAAATTCAACTGTCACATCTGATTATTTAATAGACTCAGGGCTTTTTTTTGTCATAGAACGCACCCAAACAGTGTTCCGGCACCTTATTTCCCAATGGATTTTACGAAGTGATTTTGCATCGTAGCAGATCTGCAGCAAACATCATTAGCACAGTGCCTGCAGGCTGCTTTTGTGTCTGCTATCTGCTATTTGACAGTGAGGGTGGGCTGGCTGCTCTCGGCTTGGGATGCTGCTCTGCTGCTCGGCTTGGGATTGGTGTGTGTGGTCGCGCGCTTACTGCCGGCGACGTGAGTTCCGGCACCTTTTTTTTTCTTTTTACAAAAAAAGCACTGAATAAACTATACAGTAATTCAACATTAAAAAGCGTGAAAAGCACAGAAATACACACACATCTGATTTGTACCTGGGCAGCAGCCTTGAGATTTCCTGTATCAATGAACCATTGCTTGCTGGCACGAATAATCACGGGTTTTTTAGTCCTCCAGTCATAGGGATAGCTGTGTATGCATTTCTCTTCTTTCAAGAAGTTCTTTGCAGCTTTGAGCATCTGAATGACTGTGCAAAGTAGCAAAAGGTTACTGAAGTGAAGGTTATGTGAGAATTGCATAGCACTTCTGGTATAAAGGACAATATCATTTGACGAGCTACAATCTACTTTGGAATACAAGAAATGATACAAACCAGCTTCATTGCCTTCTTCAAGAACAGCTTTCTTTTGAAGCTCAGAACCTGTAGCCTCAGTGAAACGTCCCTCTTCATCCACTAGACACTCCTAGGAATAAGAAAATATACATTTGAATTAATCATTAAAAAAGAAGACGACAACTTGCTGAAGATTTGTTTAGGAACATTCTATGAGACTGAAATTGTGCTTACTACCAGAGAAAGACAGACCACAACTTTTTTCCATAGGTTAAGGCACAAGATGTTCTCTTTCATACCAGAAGCACAGTTTGATTTAGCAATTGAAGCAACATCCCTAGATTGGAATTGTAGGCTTAACCTATGGAAAAAAAGTTGTAATTGTAGGCCTTTTCTCTGCCTAAACTCACACAGGATATCACCCTTGGTCACTGCAGAAGAGCAGATTCCTATGATTAGCTTTAAAAAGAAGTAATGTGAACTTGTTTGTTCAAATTCTAATTCTAATAGGGGAAAATATTTTAATGCTCATAGAACTTTCTAAAACCTAAAGTCAGCATTCACAACACAGATACATAGCTCTGACCTCCATTTACAAATGCATACACATAGGTTAGGGATCTCTGAAAGCAGGTTCGGAGGTTGTGCAGGGGGCTACGGGGAAGGAGATGAAGGGGAAGCCTGCTTGTGTGGCATTGGATAGAAAGCAATGGAGCCTTCATAGAAGTGCTTCCATGGGGACAACTTTGTCAGGGGGAGCCAAAAATGAGCTCCATGGGCTGGGATGAGCAGATTGATGAAAATGTTGAACCAGCATGAAGCTGCTGTGAAAAAGGTTAGGCATCATTAGGAAGGAAGAGAAAAAAACTGTTGTGTTGTCCTTGTACAGATCTAGGTGCAACAGCACTTAAAGCATGTAAAAAAGCAGCAGCAGAAGATATTAGAGTTTTTAAAAAGTGCAAAAAAGGATTGTTAAAATGATCAGGGGGCTGGAGCCACTGCCACATGAAGAAAGGTTTCAATATGTGGGATTGCTTAGCTTCAAAAAATGGCTAGCAAAAGAGACATGAGAGAAGTGTACAGAATCATGCATTGTCCGGAAAAAGTGGACAGGGAGACATTATTCTCCCTCTATCACTATACTGGAAGCCAATGGGGACACCCCATGAAACTGGTTGGTGGGAGATTCAGAACAGAAAGAAGAAAGTACTTCTTCTAACAGCTCATTGTTAAACTTTAGCGATTCAACTAAAAGTGACACCATGGTGGCCAATGATATGAATAGCTTTAAATGGGAACTGGACAAATTCTTGGAGAAGACTTTCATTAATATCTACTAGTCCTGATGGTCATACGCTCCCTCCAGTATCAGAATCAGTTGCTGGGGACTACAGGCAGGAAGGGGCTGTTGTACTCCTGCCCTGCCTGTAAGTTGCTGCAGGCAGCTAGATGGCCACTGTGTAGAGAATATTTGACTAGAGAGACCAGTGGTGTAAGCCAATAAACCAATCTTCTTGTGCTCTACCAATACATGCCATCATTTCCTTCCTGCTTTGTCAAAAAGTTGCAGCACCCCTCACTGCATCAAGTGCCATGTTCGATGGTCTTCAAGAATAGCATCTCAAGGCATACGGGGGAAGGACAGAATCCAAAAACCTCATTTCACAAGCAGGAATTGTCTTCTTGTTCTTGGCATCCAAGACCCCTTATCTCAGGTATCTAAACAGCCCAGCAACTGACAGATTGTGCTAATAGATCACTGCAGACCCAGGTAGATTCCTAATGCTCCCTAGTAAGATTTTCCACCCTCTTTGCATACCATGAGCCTTTAAATATAAGAAACGCCCCAGATGCTTTCTAGTTGGTACTCAGCTCTTTTTTCAACCATGCTGGCTCATAACCAGTAAGTCTACCTTCTGAGTTTCAAATGCAACTATTTTACTCCACTCACATCCTGAAAACATTGTATTCCATCCCCATTCTCACGTAACCTGTCACACTGTGGCTTTCTTAATCCAAGATCTACCCCATTGCCATGCAGTATTAGATACAATTTTTAAAAAAATGTAGCAGTAATCTCTCTAAAAGATTTTAGCACATTCTCATGCATTACCCTCTTTCTTACAGTTTTCCAAGGTAAGAGCAACA
Organism: Varanus komodoensis; assembly: GCF_004798865.1. Taxonomy (NCBI): domain Eukaryota; kingdom Metazoa; phylum Chordata; class Lepidosauria; order Squamata; family Varanidae; genus Varanus; species Varanus komodoensis. Next base: position 4,889,524 of record NW_025335268.1, on the reverse strand, counting down.
GAATGTCTGGAGAATGCTATATTCCCTTCCCACTACCACCCCTCCAAAGTTTTAAACATATTTTTAGTGCAAGTAGGTTGAAATTTTTTTTTAGGTTGAAATTTTTTATTTAAATAAAAAACATACTACAAAAGCCATGGGTTAAAAACAAAGCAAGCAAAAGCACAGTACCATGGAGAGCTGGTGATGAGAAGCTACACTGTAATCTTCCATACCATGAGCAGGGGCTGTATGAACTAATCCTGTTCCTTTTGAAACAGTCACATGGTTGGCAGGCAAAAGAGGGGACTGCTTTCCAGGAATCGTAGGATGGGAGCAGACACCACTCTCCAAATCTGTACCTGAAAAACAAAACAAAAACAAAACAAAACAAAGGAAAACTGAAATTCATATTTAAGGATAGAGTAGAATCAGTCTGAATATTTTAAAAAATAGTTCTAAGACAAGTAATTATACAAGCTGCTGATGGCTAAGACCACCTTGAGCAGCGCTTTCCTTTCTCTGTCTTAAAGGAGAAATACTTCTAAGACCAGTGTACAGAAATATTCTGACTAAACAGGGGGACTACAGAGCAAGTGATGTAACTTAATTGATGTTAATGCAGAGCGCAATCCGCATTAAATGAACCAAACACAAGAGCAGTCTCCCCTCCCCTCCTTCCTCCTGCAGCCCCTGCACTGCCCCACCTTGGCACCCTGCAACCTCTGATGCAGATTTGGGACATGTATGGGGAGCTGCAAGCAGCAGGAGGAATTTGATTGGCCAGGGTGTCTGTTCCATTGGCAGAAGAACATCAGTGGGAAAAATGCATATATATTTGTTATATTGTATATATGAATATATTTGAGAAGTTACCTTTAAGGGTTGCAATCTCATCAAACTGTGTGTCCAAAACAGCACCTATAGACTGAACTCTGTCCGCAGCCACAATGAAGGATTCCCCAGTATTTGCACACTTCACAATGGAATACCTATGATTGTATTATATCCTTTAGGTTCTCTTAGCACCATACAACATCATATAAAATGCATGAAAATATCACAAAGATCCCTAAAACCATAACATGGAGATAACCCCCTTGTCATGATAAGCTGTATGACCAATAGCACTAACAGGAAACCTTCTCACATGCTCATGAAATCACATCACTGCATTTAAACAGACTCATCATGATGATCAAGAAAAATGTATTCTATATTTTAAACATTTGCACTGAATTCAATTATGTTACCTTCCTCAGGGCACTGCCCTATGCAGAAGCCTCTCCTAAATCAAAAACCTTTTTAAAAACCATAATTCAGAGTGTTGATATGCTTGACACAATGGTCCTTATATATACATTTTAAAAATGGAAATAAAAATGGAGTAAAGGCAGACCAGAATAGCTATTAATTACTGTATTACTACTTTTCATGACCAGGGTCCATGGGAGAGAAATCGTGACCAGACTTATTTGCTGAGATCCATAGCAGAATGTTACGCTCGCTGGCAGAAAGTAATGTGCCAAATTTTTCATACTAAGGTTGCAGTGATAAATACATTTACTTGGAAGGGAGCCCTATGGAATACAAAGGTATTAATTTCTGAGTGCAGCACAAATGGCCAGTTCAGTCCTGATCGCTGGTATCAGCCATGATGTGCTGTACACGTATCAAGCACTTCATATACTAGAGATAAATTAAAAGCAAACAAATACATACTCTGAATTTGGCATGTAGCAGACTGCTTGGTTGGCTGGAATAGTCCAGGGCTGTGTGGTCCAGATAATTAAACTTACAGAAGGTAATCCATCTACAAATAAATGCATATATTGAATAGGCATTATTTTAAGTACATCTGAAGTACATTACCAAAAATAAAATTAAGAAATGTATAGCGTATACCTATCACAGAAGCCAGTTTGGGTGGAGGCTTCAGCAAGGGAAATCTGACATATGCAGAGCGACTAACATGTTGCTCATTGTATTCAATTTCAGCTTCGGCCAGGGCTGTACTGGATGAAGAGCAGGCATTGTTGAAATATGTTAGCAGAAAGGTCTTCGACCCTATCTCAAATAATATCACAAGGATGCAAAGCATGGTTGCTACTTACTTTGTTGAAGGAGACCAAAACACTGGCTTATAGTCCTGATAAACATAGCCCTAGAGGAAAACCAACAGAGCAAAGTAATCAACACTGATTTGTCTTCTGTATAGTGTAAGTCTTACCTCACTAAATATTAACCTACCTTTTCATGCAGTTGGTGAAAAATACTCAGTTGTTTTGCTTCATACTTTTTGTCAAATGTGTGATAGCAGTTATCCCAATCTGCCATTATGCCCCAACGGATAAAGGCTGATTTTTGCTTTTCGATTACCTTTTCTGCAAATTTTTTGGCTGAAAAGAGAAAAGGTGTTGCATAATTTTAGGAAGCTCCTACTTTTCCACAACATCTGAGGTTGAAAAAACAGTATAGCTTACAGATCTCATTTTTACCTTTCATTATTTTTCACAAAATCCTAGAACCATTTAGGGTTTATATAAATAGCTTGCTCTGTTCAAGTGAAATCTGGGCTACAAAATTCTCCTAGCAAATACTAACAAGTGGAGGCAGTGAAACACAAGAACTGCTATTTAAAACAATTTGTTAGGCCCAGGAATAACTGTCAGGCCCAAGTTTGAACAAAGCAACTCCACGCATGTTATAATTTTCATTTAAGTTCCACATTAATACTCACACAGACACACACTGGTACTTACAAGTCAGTACAGAAGAGCAATACTATGGCCCCTGGGCCAGAGTCCCAGGGACCATAAAATGACTTGGCAAACCCTAGGAGAAGGTTGGAAACAATGTAGCTGTCAGGAAGAGCACCAAGCTGGCTGCCTCTCTGAGACTGGAAAACTTTGGAAAGAAGGAAAAATGGGAATTCTGGTGGGTGGGGAGGGTAGGAGACTCTGTGGGCCAGGATATAATATATTCCAAGCCTCCTTCACCCTTCCCCTCCAAGGGGTCCTCATTAGACGGGCTGAAAAGCTCATCTAGAAAAAATATAGGAGACTAGATGCTGATCTTGCTCTACTGACTTCAGTCCAGAAGACACAAGAATTTTAGTAGTCTCCAAGTCCGGAGCCTTCTGAGGAGCAAGGATGCTCTCCCTAGGATTGCAGCCCCAGATGAACGGCAATACAAATTAGGGCAGGGCTTTTCCTTTTTCCAACTCTGTTCCTACTTATGTCCACCAATGTTCAGCTGGGCGGTCTCTGTTTGCCAGAGAAGACTTGATGGCACAGAACAACAACAAAAAGGCCCAAACCTGTTAAACCACCCACCACTAAATGAAGAGTTTGCTCCCCAATTGCTTGAGAGCTATTGCTGCTTTCCTCATAAACAAGGCCCTGTCACAGACTAAAATAACAACTGCATAGCCACAACAGCATCAGTTTGCAAGGGGCAACATACCTTTCTGTCGAATTTCCATGGGTGAAAGATGTTCAGTTTCCCCACCTTCTGCCAATGCTTTCAATTCAATGGGTAATCCATGGCAATCCCAGCCAGGCACATAGTGAACCCTGTAACCTCTCATTACATGAAATCGATTTGTGATATCTTTTAAAATCTAAAGCAAAAGAGAAAGGGAGGGAGACAGTATGCTTCCAGCACATTCTTTTAATTTCCAAGAAGTCTGAAACATTTATTTTACAGGCAGTACCCAAGTTATGAATGTCTGAGTTATGAACCACCTGTACTTATGAACTGTTCTAAAGCCTCTTAATTATAAAATATTACTGTGAAAAATAGTCGTTACCACAGAGAGGAGGCAAAAGAGGAGAGAGAGGGAGGCCTGCAAACTATGGCTTCCTGCCCTGCCCTTTCTGACAGTTCCTTGCAGCAAAGAGGATGCACTGGTGGGTTTGGGTGGCAGTTGTGGGGCTACAGATATCCAGTTTCTCCACTTTCACAGGGATCCTGTGCCCCCAAGTATACGTGATCCAACTTACATACACATTTGATTTGAAGATGAATTTCCATTTTCTCAAGAACAGGACTTATTTGTAACCTGTGGACTGCCTGTGCAATACAGCCATTTGTGCCATATTGGACCTACTCTTTCTATATGTTATAACAGCACGCTCCTAGGACCACCTGAGCAAAACCACATTGACTTGGCACAAAAAAAGAAAGATTCAAGATTTCTGTACTTTGTTTTTACCTTTTGATGCTGCATCAATTCTAGATACACTATTAAACTCTAACATGTATCAGATGGCATGTAGATAGGCCATTATTTAACGAAGATGTCCAACATTAGTGAATGTACAGCATTAATAAGTTTTGACTGAAGACAAAAGCATATTTGCTAGTGCTCACAGATTCATAGAATAGTAGAGTTGGAAGGGGCCATGAAGAGCATTAGGTGGTATTCTTTCCATGAAGGCAGGACACCAAGTTACACCATCCCACTCACTTTAATAACATATTTTATTTGTGTGCATACATATTATCTGTTTTCAGATGACCATAGCTCATATATTAAGCTACAAGATCTTTCCTGTACATGTGGATTCTTTGCAGCGATCAAACCAGGAAGTCTCTAATTAGTCACAATTTTTCATATCACTAGAACTAAGAGCTATTGTTACCAACTTATGAACAAATGAACGCCTTAAAGAACTTCATACTATAGTTTAGGATTTAGACTTCTTCTGAAGTTGGTAGTGAGAGAATCAGAGGATTAAACAAGAAACAATTAATTAAAGACTACTTTGTTGTGAACTGCAAAGGGCCTGCACATGTAAGGAAAATATTCATACATATTTTGGCTTAATAAATTGAGATATGATCATCTGGCCTAAGATACAGTGTTGCTCTTTAGTTTATTACAGTCACTAATGGAACTGAACTCATGCTTAAAAGAAATAATTCATTTAATTGCTTCATATGAAGGAATATAAAACTCCTCTAAATATATAAAGAATACTTCATAAACTTTAACATGCTATAACAGGAAAACAGATAAACTTTAACATGCTATAACAGGAATATATAGACATTTTTAACATTCTGAAGCTTAATGATACAGTAAAATAGCGTTTGCATAATTATTTCTACTGCTGGCTGTATTGTATACACATTGAATAGTTTCTCTCTCTAGAATAATGGACACTGGCATAATATTTGTTTCTGTCATTGTTCCATGTGAAATGCAAACTCTAACACTAAAAGATGTTTTTGTATCATGGAGCCAAAGCAAATTTATGAAAGTAATACTCACTTTATTCAACGCATGACCAACATGAGGGTCGCCGTTAGCATACGGTGGTCCATCATGAAGACAAAATTCTTGTTTTGTTTTCCTTTGTCTTTGCCACGAATACAATTCTGAAAAGCCGCATTTCTAAAGAAACATATAATTATATGCATGCTGCTATAGCACATTTTTAAAGTGCCAGCAGATTTATTCTTCAGTTACAAGCAAGGTTGACTTATACCATCCCAATCAATGTTCAAACTAGCATGCATTAAGATTGCTTTCAATCCCAAATATAAGGTTGGATCCAGAATATTCAATCTAGGTTTAAGCAGAAGAACAAGCAATATTCCACCCACAATGTGGAAATTTTCTGGCTCCTACCCCTTAAATGTGACTCCTGAAGGCTGAGGGAGCCACTGCAATAAGTGTGATGAGGCTGCAAAGCAGAGAGAAATCATAGCACTCTTTTGCAGAAGCAGAACTCACTTTCCAATTCTGCAAAACCTTTTCGATCCAGGTCATGATATTTAAAAATGCTTATAAATATATAAATTTATGTATTTAACTGCATATCAGTAACACACACAAAACTCATGTAACAAGTAAGGCTACAGAACACAAGCCTGGATCAGTTTCATGCTAGCTAATCATTTGTTTCTCTATGCAGCTGCAATTTGATAATGGTGCCATCCTGTGCACGTTTAAACGGAAAACAATCCTACAACTTCCAGTAGTCCCCATGTCAGCATTGGTGCATAAGAAATGCTAGGAATTGTCAGATTTTTTAACTCATCTAAATACACATAGGACTGTGTGCTAAGGATGCAACCATCTACCTTTGGTGTATTGATTTCCAGGGTGCTGATATCAACTGCAGAATTTTGCTTGGATGAGACTTGACCTCCTAGCTCTCATGCCAATAAGGATCAAACTAGAGTTGCTATCACTTGCACTGAACACGTTGTGTTGTGTAAACAGCGGCCTTAGGAAAGCACGAAGAGTCTCAGGACTGGCTGCTGGTCATAATGGCTACATACTATTTGTAGCATCTCTCAATGTCATCTTGAGGCAAGATGAGCAGATTACACTCATGTCATGCTAGCAGGCTACTAGAATAGGCAAGCCTGTGGTTTGTTCTAGCACAGCCCTTTTGCCGTTATGTTTTTGAAATAAAGCGTGCACGTTGATCACATGCAAGCAATTAAGGCCAGGCATAGTGGGCGTAACGAACCTTCCCGCATCCCACCCTCTTCCCTCAGGCCGGGTATTCACAAGACCGACGTTTGCTCCTGCTCCTTCTACCTGCTGTATCTCCGCCTCCGTTTCAGGTTGCAACCGGCCCGGCAACAGGACAGGGAAATCGCTTCGAGGCAACAACACCGTATCACGGTATCGCGAGTCCGGGCTCGACTTTTGGCCCCGATTCGGCCCCGCAGACGCCGTCCAACGTGCCCAGCACCAGGCACGCTGGGATGACCTGCATAACGGCGGCGCCCGCAGCGCCCACATCTTCCACACTATGCTGGAGACTACTTCCGAGTCTGGTACGGCGAGCAATGCGGGTTTGACGGGGCCCGGGAAGGGACATGCCACGCCACTCGAACGTTTTCACGTCAGGTTTCGTGTCCGACTTTGGTCCTTGAGCGCCCCCTGGAACTTGGTCCTCCTACTTACTGTGACCTGAAAACGTTTGCCAGGCAGGTAAAAACAAATCAAGCCACACTTCAGGAGATTAAGCGTAATCGTGAGCATATTATCTGGAAAAAAAGTCCAGCATGTTAGCTCGGGAATGCTGGGACTTGTAAGCCTTTTGGCAACTCACTGTGTATAAGATTCTGGCTTAAAAGTGCCAAACTCTTGTCTTCCATCATATTGTTTAAGGTGGAGGGAAGGTTAGAACTTGAAAACGCGCATACAGAAATTAATGGCAACTGTCTGAAGCGGGGCTGGGCAACTTGTAACCCTCCGAAGGGGGTTGCAATTTCCATAAATCCTAGTCAAGTGTAGCCAATGGTGAAGGATAATTGGAGCTGCAGTCCAGCAACATATGATGGTCAATTTGTTTCCCAACTTTAAAGACACTAGAAGATCAGAGGGATACTCCGCCACGATGCCGCCTGCTTCTTGCGGATCCATCTCACTTCATATCTTTTATACTATGGAAGACTTCGCATGTTGCACAAAAAGGTAACAATAGTTCAAAGATTAATTATAAGACGGAAAGAGTTTGTGGATTTACTACGCGCGCTTATTTCAATGGAAAACTGCCTCTCTCCCCACTACTTAGGCTGCGGTCTGGTGAACACCAACCTGGGTATGAGTGTCACTAACAGGCGAATAGGATTTACTCCTGAGAAGGCGTACTTAGAATTAATTGCTGTTTCTTGAATTGAACTCTGGGGCATTCCTACAAGCTTGTTCATACGGTTGTAACCATTGGTACTTGTCTTATTAAATGCATCAAGACGGAGTGCATGTCTGACAGAAGTAATCCCATTGAGGTCAAAGAGGGTGATATTCTTTTAAGAGCGCAATCCTGAGCAGATTTAGACGGGGCATAAAGTCCTACAACTCCCAATATTTTCCAGCCTGGCATAATGGAGAATGTTGGAAGTTGTGGAAGTCCTATTCTCTGTTCAAATATGTCAGGAGTTGTGCATTAAATGTGTCAACCAGACACATCATCTTTTCATCTTTTAACTGTAGAGCAGGCTCAGAAAAGCCAGTATGGATTGTGAAAGCACCCGCCAACGCCTAAGTCTCAGTTCGGATTGACCTCCCCACACCCAGTTTACTAAAAAAAAAAATGAAGAAGAGGGGGAAAGCTGTAGGTACTAAACACAGATTTAAAGCCATGTCTGTTTTGCATCCCAGGAGGCTGCCTAAAAACAGGCTTTACTACCGGTATCACCTGCGCGTTTCTGCAAATGGGCCCAGTTTCGTTGGCGTGTAAGAACATCGTTAAGCTGCGGGTGCACGCGATCTATATTCGCCTGCCTCACCCAAAACCGCCCCCCTAAATATAGCGGTAGCTGCGTAACGTGTGAGTGGGACGGAAAACCCGGTCTTTAGGACCCAGCAGGTGCTGGAAGGCGAGGCCAAGGGGGAATGGTGTAAGTAGAGGAAGTCGCGGCAGGATTTAGCAAGCGGGAGCTCGCGGCGCAGTTGGTGTTGCAAGCGCGGTCGGGGAACGGCTGCTGCGAGCGGAGAGTTGTTGTTTCCTTCGGCCCCTCCGAGTCACTTCACCGGGCGTCATCCCCGGGCCTGCTTCGGGGAGTCGTGGAGATCGTACGGGGGTGAGGAGAGACATGGGGCGGGGGAAGCATTTGTCGCCCCCGCGGGGATTTCTGCGATGAGGAGTGAGACATTCCGGGGGGCAAGAAATGCAGTATATTTCGCTGGACTTTGTGGATGCAGCTTTCCTCCTCGAAAGCACATTCTATTAATTGCAGTGAATTGATGTAACTGCTTTGCGTGGGACATGGTGATTATAATAGCTGAAAATCCTCACACCAAAAATAGGTGTTGAGCGAGGAAAAACACCTTTCCCCAGCTTGCATCCATGCTGCTTGTATATCGGGAAGGGTGGCTAAAGTTGTAATCCTGTATAGTGTGCATATTTATCTGGGAGTGATCCCCACTCAATTGACTGAGGCTTACTCCTGAGGAGAGATACATAGAATTACACTGTAAAATGTGTTTAAATGAGTAGCAGTGCAGTTATACGCATGTCTAGAAGTAAGCCCCATTGAATTCAATGGGACCTACCCCAAGTGAGTGTGTATAGAATTGCCAACCATAAAAGTTATAATAATAATAATCTATACGCTTTATTGTTCTATTGAAATGTCTGTTGTTTCTCTGCTTGCTTATGCCTAGTAAAAGAATTATTCCACATTGAGTATGCCAGTATTATAATTTCAATTCCACACCACCACCACCCATAACTGAAGTTTGGTTATAACAGTTCATTTAAAAATACAATAAATACATTTTCTCCAAATTACAAACACTTAAAACAAAATTTAAAAATCTTAAACACCTTATAGTGTATAGGACCTGTAAATAACCGGGATGAGCAATGCCCTAAGACCCTTGAATATCCATGTATGTCTTCCCAGGTTTAATCTTTTGCTGGACTACTTGTAAATGGTATTTTTTGTATTGCTTTTATGAACTTGTAAACTGCTCATCTGTTATTGGGTGGTAACAAAATGAAATTAATAATATTACCTAAGATAGAATCTATGCATATTGTTAAAGGCCTCAGAATAAAGAGCCATCTTGTTGCCAAAAAAGATGACAAGGCTGGGAGCAGCCAAGCTTCAGTGGGAAGGTAGCAGGGTGTGGGGGGGGGGTACTATGAAGAAAGCCCTTCCCGTTGTTGCTGCCTTCTGAGCATCCCTTGGAATTGACACTCAGAAGAAGGCCCTGAATGTTGAGTGTAGTGTCTGGGTAGATTGCAGTTAGGAGAGGTGCTCTGTTAAGTGTTGTCATCTGAAGCCAGGAAAGGCTTTACAGGTTAAAATTGGAACCTTGAATTGTATTTGGAAGTATGCAGGCAGCCAATGCAAGTGGCCAGCACAGGTCTTACATCTTCAGACCTATGGGTCTCTTGTTTAGGGTTAGTATAGGATCAGTCTGTGGTTCCTTGTACATTCCCCTGGGGAGAGGCGAAAGGTCTGATAGGCTCACACAAGCCCTTTCAGGGGCTTAATCCTATGTATGTTTAGACAGAAGAAAGGCCTGCAACTCCATGTTCTTCCAGGCAAGCTATGAGTTTCCGGCCCTTTTCTTTATAAATATACTCTCTATAAAAGTTACTCCTTTTAGGGGTCATGCCTTTGAATATAATCTGTTTTTATGTAAATTGTTTGGCCTTTTCTGTAAATTGGGGAGAAAGTTTCTCTTTAAAAGAAGCAGATAGTTTCATAACTAGATAAAAGCAGATAGTTGCATAACTGGGCCAAGGTTAACAAATACCACTGAGAACAAGGAAAAGGAAAGAAAGCGAATCCACACAAAAGTAAAGCTGGTTTAAAGTTGCTAGCGCTTGACTTTTCTGCTCTGATCAAGTTGAATGCTCAGTGGCATTGGGATTTTTCTCCAGCTTTCCATGGTAATGGCATGGCTTAACAGTACGTTAGAGCTTTCAGCATGTATTAACTTAGACACATGTACATGAATTTGGGAATTTGTACCTTGCTATATATATATTGAAAGCTTTAGTTTTTCAACATTGGAGTCACAAAGGAGGGACATAACCTATCATCAGCATCAGAATTGGGAAACTTATGGCCCTTCAAATGTTTTGGCCTGTAACTCTCATCACCTCCCACTGTTGGTTAGGGCTTATTGGGCTTGTAGGGCCCAAACATCTGGAGAACCACAAGTTGCTAACCCTAAGCCTAGTGTGTAGTGTGAGTGCTGCTTGGCTCCTGCGGGCATCCTGGCAGCCTCATGGGTGCAGGTGAAACTCTGTGTTTGCTGTGCTTGTATCCTTAGGTGAAAGCAAACTATGGCAGAAATCCTCATCCGTGTGACAGAGGTGCTGTGCAGTTCCCCTGAGTGGATGGAGGGCATTCCACCCGTCCTAGAGGGGGTTATGCTCTCCTTGAAAGAGCAGCTGTGTAGCTTGAGGGACCTCCTTCTTTATTCCTGCCTCTTGAGCAGCGGTCCTCAAACTTTTTCAACAGGGGGCCAGTTGACAGGTGCCAGCAGTGGGCGTGGGTCGCCAAGGTGGTGCTGGTGGTGGGGGGAGCGTGGGCTGGTGTGGGGTCAGGGTGTGCACGCAAGGCAGGAGGGGCACTGGGCGTGCGCACGGCTTGCTCACAAGAGATCGTTTTCTCCGAGCGAGTCCAAAACGACCTCCGAGCGAGCGAGCCACGCGCCTGCATGCGCTCCCATTGAGTGCAAAACCTGTGGGGTGGACTGGTTAAATGGGCATGGTGGGATGGATCCAGCCTGCGGGCCTTAGTTTGAGGACCCATGCTCCTGAGCCTCAAGTGGCACAGAGTGAATGCCTTCTACAAGCTTCAACTGGTAGAGCAGCTATGTCCCTACCTGAACAGAGATAGCATGGTTTCAGTAACCTGTGCTCAGGTAATTTCTGAACTAGATTGCTGCAACACACTACATGGAGCGCTTCTTGAAGATAGTTTGGAAGTTGTAATTTGTACAAAATGTGGCAGACCTGAAGGGCTGAAGGCAGAGTAGCATTCCAAGCCTGATGCACTGGCTGCCTGTATGCTTCTGAACCTGATTCAGGGCTATGAAGCCTCACACAACTTGGGATAACAATACTTGATGGAATTGCTAAGTATTCCATCTGCAGTCTGTAGACTATGATCAACATCCAGGCTTTCCTCTGAGTGCCACTTCCAAGGGAATTTTGGAGAAGACAGCAATAAGGGTGAAGGTCTTCTTGGTGGTAGCTCCACCACCATGGAATGACCTTCCCACTGAGAACTGTCTGGTACTTGTGTTTTCATCCTTTTGATGCCAGATAAGGTAGCTTGTTGTCCTGAAACATTTAAGTATAGTTTAATTAATGGCTTGCGAGGCACCCATGTCAGGTGTTTTTAAACAGTTCTTTTCTGTATGATTGTTTCTGCTGCTAAATTATTAGTTGAGCTGTTAAACTGTATTGTGGAAAATAATTGCTTGTCTTATTGTATTATGGTCTTGATTCAGTCACTGCTGAGAACTGCCCAGAAAGCTTTGGTGATTGGGTTGTGTAGAAATATTTCCCACAAGAGTTGTGCATTCAATCCTGTGTGTGCTTGCTTAGAAGTAGGCTTGCTCCTCTGAAAAGCTCACATTGACAAGGGAGACACAAACATCTCACGAAATGGGCTCTAGTTCATGAAATCTTATGCCATTATAGATTTTTAGGGCAGGGATGTTCAGCTTCTTTTGGTGCAAGAGCTAAACTCCATTTCAGACCTGAACTTATTTCAGTAAAAATAAGGGATAAAATACCAGAGTGTTTTAACTGAGAACTCCTACTGATAGTAACTAAGCCTGCGAGAAGCATCTCAACCTTTCACACTGCAGGAGAAACTTCCCAAAAAGAAGGGAACCATCAAAGGTTGGAGTTTGGAGAAAGGGGTGGCGTCAGGGCAAGGGGTACCCAGGAGGTGTGAATCTGATTCTCCAAGAAGGCTGGGTTTGATCCCTTGGGCTGAGATCCTGCACTGATCAGAGGAACTTTCAGAGGGCAACTCAAGGAGGCCCCCTGCCTTTGGTGATTGTCCGTTCAGGATAAGAACGCTGCACAGTGATACCTACAAGCTGATGTTTGACTTCTGGAATACTTCAATATTTCTGATGTGCCCTTTGCTGCTGAAAAGTTGCCTAATTCTGGACCAACAGACCCTCCAATCTTCATTTTCCATTGAATATAATTGTGCCACTCTTGTCACACACCTTTATTTCAGGAGAAGGCCGTGCCACTTGCAACACTCTCCTTGATTCCCCCGTTTCTGCCCAGCAAACATGGCTTCCAGTTCAGGTGTGCTGATGCGCCTCGTGGCCTCTGCTTACGCCATTGCTGATAAAGCTGGACTGATTGTCAGGAAAGTGATGGCTGGAGGAGATCTGGGGATAGTTGAGAAGGTAACAGTACAACCCTGTGCATGTCAACGCAGAAGTAAGCCCTGTCTAGTGTAATGGGAATTGCTCATAAGTGCACATAACATAGGTGGGGAGTAGGTGGCTCATGCCCTCCTTGCCTATGGTCACACATCTTCCAAGCAAAAGTCATGCTGTCAAAATTTGGTGGCAAACTACCATGGAGATTTGCAGCAGGCAAATGCAGCTTGTTCTCAAATGTTCTGCACCCTAAGTGGCAGTAGCGTACCATTGCATTTTGATGGCAAACTGCTACTTGCTCCTGTCCCTTTTTGTGCTGATGGCAGGAGTATGGCTTACTCCAGGTCCAAAAGGGAAGACAAGCAGACCGCTGGACCATCTGAGAGAATGGCTTACCTTAGAGTCCTGCACTGAGCAGAGGGTTGGACCCAGCAGCCTCCCTGTTCCCTCCCAACCCCACTTTTCTATGATTCTGTGGACTTTCGCTCTCCTGCTATAAAGAGTTTGTGCTTTCTAGTTTGTGCTTCAGTTGTAGTTTAGGATCATTTATTTTGGGCAAGACCACTGCTAGAAAAGCATATACTGGTTTCGTGAATAATTAATTTTTTTCTGTAATCACATTCCCCACATCTGTGAGGCTGTAAATCCACTTAAATCTCCTAAATCACGTTGCTGGTATGAAAGAGAAAACCTGTATTTTCCAGTTTTCCCAGCTCACATTGTTAAAACCAAATTGACTTAGCAGATTCAACCTGCTTAACTGGTGGATCAGCGGGGTGGGGGGGCAGAAGGTCATTTTCTGGGTGAGTTGCAAATCTGTCTAACAAGTACAAGCACTAGGTAATAAGTCTCTGCCAGGGCAGGTCTGGTGCTGTTTGCTTATCTCTTTGTGGCAGCAGTCCTTAACTGTAAAACTGGACTTTTAATTTGTCTGTAGTGACTCAGACATAGATTTGTTAATGTATAGGTAGTTTAATCATGCAAGGTACAGAAGGTTATTGGTTCTAGCCCATAAACCACCATTTTCACCACCAAAAATAAGATTCTAGTGAAAAAGTAGATCCTGCAAGGCTGAACTCTGCCTTCTCCGTGGTTTAGCTTCTGATCTAGGTCAGTGGGAACTATGAGCCAGAACATGTTCCTTCTCTGGTCCATGCCACCACGTGGCTTTGTATTGCGATTTGCTTAGTCCTTTAATTTCTTTGCATATCAGCCCTCCCCAACCTGGTGCCCTTTAAATGTGTTGGACTACAACTGCCAGAACTGTCACCGCTGGCTAAGGGATGACAGGCACTGTAGCCTGAAACATCTGGTGGGTGCCTCTTTTGTAGCTGTCTGCCTGTTCTTGTGTGCTGGGAGCTGTTTGTATAAAGCAGAACCTGTGTCAATGGAAAAAGTTATTCCAGTGTGCTTGAAACAGCCCTAAATATTTCATTTGTTAGACGTTTCTTTCATCTTTTCTCCAAGGAGCTCAGGGCAGTATATGTGGTATCCTTTCACCCCAACCATGTTATCTTCTCAGTAGTCCTGTGAGGTACATTAAATGAAGAGTTAATGATAGACCCAAAGCCATCGGTTTTGCTTCATGGCTAAGTGGGGTCTTAGTCCAATGTTCTAACCCAGCATTTTCCAACCTGGTGCCTTCCAGGTATTTTGGACTTCCAGCTCTTATCAGTTCTGGTTAGCATAGCCAGTGGTCTGGAATGCTGGGCGCTATAGTCCAAAACTTCTTGAGGATACCAGCTTGTGGAAGCCTGTGCTAATCTAATCCTTTAGTCTTAAGCATATTAGTCTTAAGCATGACTAAGTTTCCCTATCTTGTTTAAAGGCCTGAAATTTAACATCCTCTCATACCTACTTTTACATAAGAAGGGAAAGAAATCTGCCTTTCCCTAAAAGCTTTTAGAAGTTGGGATCAGAAAGCATGATTAACATGGATACAGTGAAACTGTCATTCAGGAGTCCGAAAATTATCAAAAAATTCCTCCATTAGAACACTATATTTTGAAACATTTGCTAGATACCTGCTAATGAGATAACATATGCGAATGTGAAATTTAATTTGGCCTCTTGCCATAAATGGTGTCAGCCTTTGCCAGCCTGGGGCCCTCCAGCTAGTTGGACTACAACTCCCAACATTCCCAGCCAGAGGGCACAAGGCTGGGGAAACCTGGACTACAAGTTAGTTAGTTTCATGGTTATCAGTATCTTTCTACAGGGAATGGAAAGAAGGTGGGCATAGCTGCTGTGACCATCTTGCTGTTCTGACTGACTGGAATTCCTTCCAAACAGTGTGGAGCTAATGACCTGCAGACCAAAGCTGACCGGCTGGTCCAGATGAGCATTTGTTCCTCCCTGGCACGGAAGTTTCCAAAGGTGACAATCATAGCAGAAGAGGTGAGGACTTGAAACTTCAGCAGTGCTCCCTCAATTCTTGCTTGGTTTTACATGCTGCTTTTTTGTACCTGATGATCACTGAAATCCTACAAAAGGGAGATTTATACTCTTTGGCAATGGGGGCAACTTAGAGCCCTTTGGATGTTGTTGGATTACAGCTTCCTTCATACCTCACTATTGGCTATACCTGCAGACCACAATGTCAGAAGGTCCACACGTCCCTGACAGTGCAGTCTGAAGATTCATGCATGGATGTGTGTTTGTAGAGTGTTCCTCGGCAACCGGCTCTTACTTTAAAGTGCATTTGCTCGATCTGTTTCTGTCACTCCGCAACCACACTGCAAACTTATAGTAAAGCTAGTAGTACAGACACCATGGATAGTATCTGTGCAGTGCAGTTTGATGTCAGGCATGTTGTTGACTTGGGAGTAAGTCCAACTAACTGTCATGAAAGTATTTCTCACTGTGTCTTTAGTGGAGGCCCAGCTGCAGGTGTGGTTGGTCAGTGCACAAGCCAGAGTTATCATCTTTCTGGCACCCAATCCTCTGTTGGAGTGGTAAATTTTGAGGTGCAGTGGTTCGTCAGGACAATCCCATATCTTGCCTCCAAAGAGAGTTCCATATGGGCTTCCAAGGGAGGTGGTTGGGGCCCCATCAGTGAAGGTGTTCAAGGAAAGATTGGACAACCACATGTTGGGGATTACATGAGTGGAGCTGGCTGGAGCCAGGGGTCAGACTAGATGGCCTGGGAGACTCCTTCTAACTCACTTTGTTTCTATATTTCTAAAAATACATGCAGTGTTTATCTCCCTCTCTCTTTTTGTGTATTTATTTTCAATGGAGATAGTGTAGAACAATATATGACTGTTTGAAAATTTGCTGCTAAGCTCAGAGGGACCAGGGAAGCCTGAGGAGGTGGCAGATGATGTCATTGTACCTGCTAATCCAGGTGTCTTAGGGCTTCAGCCCTGGATTCTCATTTGCATGAAGAGGTTGACCTTATTGCCTTCAGCTGTGTGTATCAATTCTTCTTCTCAGGATCTTCCTTCTCAAGAATTAGATGAAGACTTACTTGAGGATGGCCAATGTGAAGAAATACTGAAGAAAGCCTGTCCACAGCAGTATGCTGCCATTAAAGAGGAGGAGGTGCTCAAAATGATCATCCAATGGTTTAACTTTCCTATATTGAGTTTATGCTGTCATTTTCATGGTGGACATGCCCTGGGGCGCTGTTGTGCCATTTTTGGCATCCCAGGCTTACAACTCTCACCATTCCTAGCTATAATAGTCAATGAAGAACCATGGGAGTTGTAGACGTACAGGCAGCTGTCAGCTCATATTCATTCTTCTGGGGCCCTCTGGGGCACCAGCCGTGGGTGCCTGCATTTGGGTCGTCATCACTAAATTCCACCTCTGTGTGGCTTGGATTGTGATGGGAAGGTGGGTGTGCAGAAAGAGTATCTCAGTCTGCTGCTTCCCCAGCACATTTGTGCCCTCAATACCCTTCCAAGCAACAGTTTGGGCTGTTGGGAGCACTGATAGGTGATGGCATAGGAGGTACCTTCTCATCTGTCCATGCTCACATGGGAGGGAAGTTTGTCTGCTGTACTTTAAAGGTTTTCTAGTGACTGGGTTCAGATAGCAATATAACACAAACAAGTGTTGTTAATATCAGTGTCCAGGACATGGGTAGTGGGATATCAGATCAGGACACCAAGACCCAGACAACCAGTGTACTACAAGGGCCTATTCCAAATCTCAGCCAAGCAGTCCAGAGCTCGAGGCTGATAAGAGAAGTACAAAGTAAGTCAGTCTGAATAGCAAAGAGTAGTCAAAGCTGGTCAGAAGCAGAAATCCAGAGAGGCAAGCTGAGGAGAAGCGGGTACCTGAGACTAGAGCAGAAGGTGGAGCAGGTGAAGGCCAGGAAACTGGCAAGGTCCAGAAATGGAGGCAGGAGCAAAATGACAGACAGAGTTTCCAGAAACAGGTTTTGGAAGGCACAGAGAGCTCCAACAATGTCAAAGACCTTCATTGCTAAGACAGCATCTGGAGGGAAGAGCCAGTTCTTATACAGCTCTTCCCTCGGGGCTCTCAGGGAGTACTTGTAAGAGCCCAGGTGGCCACAGTTGACCTTGGGCCCAGTCCTGCAACCACCAGGGCTGCTATTCTGGTTTCTGGCCAGAAGATGGAGCCCTGACGCTCCGGAAGAACCTCACACTGCGTTCAGATAGCAATATAACCCAAGCACAAGGGTTGTTAATGGTTGAAAAGCCAGTAACTGGGCTATCGATTTATTTATTTATTTATTTAGAGTATGTGTATGCCGTCCTTTCACATAGCCTCAGGACAGCTTTCATAAACCCACGCAAGATTATCTGAACGCACCCAAGATTGTAAGCTGTTCTGAGATGCTATGCATAAGGGATGGCATATAAAAGTTTTAAATAAATGAATAAGATAACAAACCATGGTGAACAGTTCATAACCCATCAACAAACCATGGATTCTCTTGATGGGTTGTTGTGGTTAACAAGCTATAGCTTGGAAGCACAGATGGGTTCAGACATTATAATAACCCCCATTTCAACAAGAACCCATTTGTAACGTCAACCCAAACCAACCTATACTCAGGCCCTGAATGCAGATTAACATGTCTGAACCAGTGATTATTTAGGACAGATGCAAATATTTATGTGGAACCCTAAGGATGAGCAAAGTGACCGAGTCTGATGGGACTGTACTTTGATGCAGCTAAGGAACCTTGTTCAAGGCCAGATGGGCTGGCCAAATCTGGCTTACAGGCTACAGCAACCTCAGCCCTGATTTGGAAAGTAAACACTTCCCTTTTCTAATACTACCACTTTGTTGTCTCTCTCATCCTTTATATCTCTAGCTGCTTAATTTAGAAGCTAGAGTTTGACTTGCAAGGCTTTGATAACTCAAGGAACTTCTTCCTGTGTGCCAGTCAAGGCCGAGTTCTCACAGGCAGGCCACACCTGCACAGCAGCTCTGCAGACTGCATAGCTGCTTCTCTTTCATGCTAGCCCTATTCTTATTTCCAGCCATCACCTCCTCTTAAAATCCTGTCTTTGGTTTTTGTTTCCTCTCAAAGCTTGTGGTATGGGTCGATCCGCTGGATGGAACCAAAGAATACACTGAAGGTTTGCTCCATTTTAAATATATGTGCATGGTGACTTCTCTCTGTTTTAAGGAACACCATGCCAAAACCATTGGGAATAGTCCAGTTTTTAAATTACTGTGTGATGTTCACCCAAGACAGCTGGGCGTGGAGAGGTCACGGTCACCTGAGAATGTGGTAGCAAAGTGGGCTTGGTACTACAATAGGAACTGCAGCATGAGAGAAAGCCATTGCATGACTCATTCTTCAATAATTGAACGGCAGTTTGCTAACCAAAGCAGTGAGTCACTTGAGTGCATTTCTGTGTTGGGAGCCATTTGTATAAAGCAGAACCCATTTGGGGATCTGGAGGAACAAAGTCCAGTCCTGTCTCCTGGAGCAGCATGGCTCCAGTCTGATGAGGGCTGTGTGTGCTTACACTGGAGTAAATCAAGCTAACCCAGAGCTGCATGATTAATATGGTATGTCTTAGGCTTTATGCAGCATTAAGTAGACATCTAAACACTGTGAGGATTTGTAACACAAGGGATAATAGTCTCTGTTTGTGGATTATGCTTTATCTTCCATTTCCCTTCCAATTACACCTGCTTATTTCTTCTTTTAGGACTTCTTGACCATGTAACAGTTCTTATTGGAATTGCTTATGAAGGAAAAGCTATAGCAGGAGTCATTAATCAACCCTATTATAACTATGAGGTAGGAAATTGCTTGGTTAGCTGAGGAACATGTAATAATTCTTTACTTCCTTTTCCCTTTTATCTAGATATAAACTCATCTTTAAGCTAGGTAGGGACCTAGGCAACTTGTTCTCTCAGGTCGAATGCTGGCAATCCGTGCTTCTCTGTAAGTCTTCAGCACAACAATGGCAGATATGGGTGTTCTTAGCTTTGGACATCAGGCACAATAATAATCAAGCCTCCCTACGGTGCTGGAAAAGGGGATCTTTATTTAAAAACATAATGCAGAAATTATTTCATTGTTTTAACATAATGCACTGTGAGATTGTTCTGCTGGGATGGGGCTGAATGCAGAGAGTTTTTCTGGATATTTTGTGGAGATGATCTTGTGTTAAGTACAGGGGAGTACTTGCTCCACTGTACTACTCTAGTGGCCAAACTGGACATTCAGCTGGTTCTCACAGCACAGTGACCCCTTGAGAATTTAACCCATGCACTGTGGGTAAAATTGATGATCAGGCACAGTGTGGAGGGGGATTGTGCCTCTCCTTCTCCTGGCCCTTCCCCAGTCCTTCTCCCTGAGTACTCCTGTAGAGTCTTAGGGGGGACACCACAGGAACACTGAGGGGTACAGGATAACAGCACTCAAACTTTGGCAGCTTTGACCACTGATAGGCATTGCACTGCCTACAGGGCAGGACTGCTCATGAGTGATCTTACTTTCCAGGCATCGGCAGGCATTCTGGGGGAGAAGCAAGAAGGGAAATACTGCTTTGCCCTGGGCTTGACAGCCCACACAAATTGACCATGGCCAGGCGGTGGGGAGGCTGCCTCTGCTCTATATGGTGCACTGCAGCTGGGTGGCAAGAAGGCCACCTGTGCCTCTTTGCCACAATTGAGAGCAGGGCTTACTTGGAGTAGACAGGTATAAGACAGCACTGCATAGCATCTTTGGTGGGTTTATATTTCTCCTTAGGCGATTTATACGAAAGGCACTGTTATGTTATCCTGAGATCCTATGCTCATATTTCATCAAGGGACACAGAATCCTGAACTCATCTCTTTCCTAAGTTTTAAAACATAATTCTGTCTGTTGATGGAACTCTCACTTCATCAGAAGAAAGGGAGTGGGGAGAGAGAGAGAGAGAGACTACAGTGAGGGGGAAATCCAGTACATGTTTAGACAGAAAAGGACATCCTGCAGATCCCAGCTTTTCTCACCCAGCCATTGTGGCAGAGTGTCATAGGACACTTTTCTGCCTAAACATGCCGGGGGTGGTACCCTTAGAAAGTTATAATTTATTTCAGCTACAACACTTAAACTTGCATTGCTCCTTTCTTTCTTTTGAAAGTCACACTGAAAGGCATAGCTGCCATGTCTGGAATGTGTATATCTTTTTCTGCAGGCAGGTGCAGATGCGGTCCTAGGCAGGACAATCTGGGGGGTCCTGGGTTTGGGTGCTTTTGGATTTCAGCTGAAAGAGATGCCCGCTGGGAAGCACATCATCACCACCACACGGTCACACAGCAGCAAACTGGTCAACGACTGTGTTAGTGCCATGAACCCTGATAGCGTGGTGAGAGTTGGAGGTGCGGGGAATAAGGTATGGATATCGTCTTATTTTAATTTTGGAACTGATTGATCGTTGTGATCACGGCGTCTTTTCCAGGAGTTGAATTGGGGGGGGGGGGGGGATTAAACCACATGCTGCCTCTCCTCCTGTAAAGGTGCCTAAAATTCCAACAGTGCAGACAAATTGTTATCAAGGTAGGGCGCGCAACCTGAGCCAGGGCATTCTTGGGCCTTAAGGATATTCTTGAGGTTTAGGGAATAGGGGTTCAGCTTCATCCCTTCCTACTTTCAAACATCAGCCCAGAAGGAACAATAGAAAATAATCAAGAAGAAGATTCTGAATTTAGTACTAAGGATTACTTGGAAGAAAGCACACACAACTGTAGAGTTAGATGTTAAGGTTATTTACAATGAAGGAATGGGGAAAGGGAATAAAAAGCATATAAACAGGAACAGCCTCTGGAAATAACACTTTAGGAGAAAATAAAAGATCCCTAAAACAGCCCCCAAAAATTAGCTAAGAAGGAGTCTTCCCATAGGAAAGGCCCCAGTCTGAGATCCAAAGAATGAAAAGTGCAAAACCAAGGTGAAGCCTGAAGATGAAGCCAAATTACTAGCTACAAGCATGGACTTTTTGTGTTCAAGGCCTTGGCAGCTCAAGGAAGATTTCTGTTAGCCCCAAATTGCCTGAAACAGTGCCCCCAAGCCCCATAGGAGAAGGTGAGAGTTCCTATAGGAACGCAGCCAAAATCATTCCATGCAGTTCACTGAATCTTGCTTTGATGCAGTTGCAGGCGAAAGATATTGTAAGAAAGTGGACACACAGGCAGTTGAATCGCTAAGTGTAATTCTGGCTGAGCCAAATAGAGCTTTATATACAGAGCCCCAAGACCTCCCATTACACTGTGGGATATATGAGAGCTAGAAAAGCTTTGTAAGTTCTTTTAACATTGAGAAATAGCAATTCTTGGTGGAGCAGAGGTCATTTAGAGCAGATTCCTTAAACTGTCAGGCCTCCTAACCTTTGGCCAGGCGAGGTGGGCCTGATGGGGCTTGTGCCTCAAAACATCTGGAGGGTGCCAGCTTGAGAAGGCTACTCTGGAGCCTTACCTTGGAAATGCAATGGGACTGTCCCAGTAATATCCGTTGCAGGTCTCTAAAAATGAGAAATGGGGCAGAAGTGTCCATAAAAACAATCACCTTGTTATGACTCAGTTAGAGGGCTCCCCACCCCAATCCCCAAGCAATGCACCTTCAGCTTTCTTAGGTGAGGGAATCAAATTCAGCCCATCCAACAGGAATTCATGTTTGCCCCTGCAAGCCTGCTTTTCCAGAAACTCTCTGAAGTGGTCACCATATAACAGTGACAAAGTAATGTTATGTATAATTTTTTAGGCAGCTATACTTGGGAGCAATAAAAAAGGGAGGGAAGCATGTACAGTGACCTGTCAGTAGATAGACCCATCACTGTAAGTGTTTGTCATGCTTGCTTTTAAAGGCATTGTATGCATGCCTAAAACATGATTGTGAATTCTTTGTTTGTATCAGATCATTCAACTTGTAGAAGGCAAGGCTTCCGCTTATGTGTTTGCCAGCCCTGGATGCAAGAAGTGGGATACCTGTGCGCCAGAGGCTATTTTGCATGCAGTAGGAGGTGAGAACTGCTCCAGTAGATCTAAAATTGAGATCTGCAAATGCAGCTTTGCTTAAGGGTCTCCCCTTGATGAGAACAAAGAAAGTAGAAGTTTCATGTATGTACGATACTTTTGCAGGCGACCCACTAGCCATTCAAGAATATTTGTTATTTACCAGCTGATTTCAATTCTAGTTTTCTTTTTTAATAGAATGTGTGTGTAAAACGTATTTCCCATTTTAGCTTGTAATGGTTTATTTAATTTTATGAAATATGTAAGTTATTCTAGATTTTTAAATTCTCATTTCATGGTTGATGAAACTACATGTTGCTGCTAAATTCTAAACCATGTGCTGCTTCCAAAATTTCAGGTATAAGTTAGCAAACAAGGAGGCAAAACTGAGGCTTCTTTCATTTTCTTTGTGAGAGGAGGAGTCTGTCCTTTATAGAGTGTTCCCCCCACCTCTTGGGTTTTGTCTTTCTCTCCTTTTTTATATATTCTGTGTATCCAACCACAAGGTAGTGTTGTGGTGCATCTGCTGTATAATGGAAATGCAACAATATGATACCAGAATTTCATTCAGGGTTGTTCTGCATTTGAAATTTAATAGCTGACTTTTCTCGCTCCTAAAGAAAGCTGTGAAAATGACTGAAAAGCACAGGAGAGGACCTGGAGGGTGACAGCCCTGTGAAAACAATCAGCAGTTCTATGAGATAATGAGCACACAATACATTTCTCATGTAGAGAAGCCCCATTCTGCATGTTGCTACAAACATTACAGTGCTTCCAACGGTTGTACTTCAAATCAGTTGCATGCCCAGAAGGCCCTTGATTGTTCAGCTAGTCTAATATTGCTTTGCTGAAAAAAAGGGCAGATCTAACTTCTTCATGGTCTGCTGGGTTTCCTTGATACCACTTTCATTTGACATACAGCTAATGTTTGCTAGTGAAACAGGGACAGTTATAGTGTATGCTTTGCCATTGTGCTGAAATGATTCAAAATGTGGGCAAGTTCAAATTTAAATAATCAAGATTTGGAAAGGGAAAGATAATTTCCTTGAAGCACAGTTTGATATATCCCTTTATAGAAATACAGCTGCAGTATCTAAATGGATGAAGGTTAATATCTTATTTTTATTCCTCTCACACCACTCTTTTTTTCAGGTAAACTCACTGATATCCATGGGAATTTCTTTCAATATAACAAAGAAGTCAAGCATATGAATTCAGGAGGTGTCCTTGCTGCCTTAAGAAACCATGAATATTATGCCAGTCGAGTTCCAGAAGCAGTTAAGCAAGCTCTTGTGCCTTAAAATACAAAGGACAGTGCATTCCACTTCACTTAAAAAGAGTCTGAAATAGTATATAGTATTCTTAATTGGAATTGTTAATGATTTATGCATTGAATGAAAGTGTGGTTCTGCCACAGTATTGTGATATATAGATTGCAATCCTATATATGTCTGTCTGGGAATAAGTTCTACTGAGCTTAATGGGACTTATTTCTTAGGAGACATATGAAGGACGGTAGTGTTAGTCATTTTTTAAAAAGTTTATGTACGATAGTTCACTTGTTCAGATAACAATGTGGTTGTCAGTTGTAATACCATGTTCATGTTTTTAAATAGTTGTCAGAGGAACAGTCTGATTCCGTTAATTGGTTTGGTAGTTTTTATTTCATATGCATTCCTATTGAACAATGATAACCTTGTCCAGTCCTTTTCCTTGTTAATCTGAGGGAAAGCAGAAAGCTGAAACTGAGCCTCTCTTGCCTTTAAGAGTACAAAATGAGAAGCTTTGCTATAGGCCCCCTCTACAAGGAAATCATGCGAAGGAGGGACAACATGAGGGTCTGGATATGCAGTTAAGGTGTGGGCCGTGCTGTTTGCCAGCAGGGATCTGGGGACTGGCCCAGCAAATGTGCCTATCACATGAAGAGCGTTCCACTGCACATTGTGCTCTCTTTGGATGAAGGCATCTACAGATCCCTTTCAGGTTTCTACACTGAAAACATGTCATGGTGTGCTTTGCACATAACAACTTAATAGTTAAAACTCAACTGATGGGTTGTTGGGAATGAATAGGCGGGAGCAGCTGTGTTGCCTAGAGTGTGTTGGTTTCTTTCACTTCTGCTCAGCAACCCATGATAGGCTTCTGATGAACATGATGTCCAGATCCAGATTTCTCAGTTATTTAGGAGCTAAACAACCCAGCATTTAACCCAACAACAGACAGTGGGTTAGCAGCTGGTTTGTGTAGCCCCTAAACAGCCCAGCTGTCCAGAGTTGGTCATCATGCTCAGCAGGAGCTGAGTGTGGCCCCCTAAGCAAAACTGAAGAAGTGGGCACCGTTCAAGCAGCACTCCTGCTCTCTCACACTTGTGCGTGACAACCCACTGGGCTGTTACTACAGGTGAACTAGGTCAGTGTATCTTATAAATATAATCGAGGGTGGAATTATAGTTCCTGCTTCTTACTTTTGGTACATAAACCTTAAGCTTGAGTTACAATTTCCTGGTTCACAAAGGGGGTTGGGAGAGGGCACTCAACCTTCTCAGTTGTTCTTGCCCCATCAAGCCATATCTGAAACAGACCTATTTGCCATACTTATGCAGACTGTGCTTATAGTTCCACACCAAATTTTTTTGCAAGATAGATAGCCACGAGGCACTTTTCTATATGAACGCCTATCATTTCTTCTGAGCAGTAGTTCTGAAATTATGTGGATCTCACTTTATTACAAAATAAACTTATAATAAAACCAGACTAGTAAAATTCTTTTTCATTTGTCTAAGTTTCAGAAGAAACTTATCTGGCTTCTGTTCAGAATAGAATTCTTGTGTATTTTTAAGAGAATTTGTTTTAGAGAATTTTATATTTTATTAATCTAAGCTGTGTACAAATGCAGTATTACTACATTCCATTTATATCCCACTTTTTATTATTTATTTATTTATTTAAAGTGTTTATATGCCTTGCTACATAGCCTCAGGACGGCTCACAGAATAAATAAATAGAACAATAACAATTACAATTAAAACCTGGAAACACACTGGCTGCACTTTTAAAATCTATAAATATTAAACATTATTAAAATACTGTTTGAATAAAAAGATCTTGGCCTGGCACCGGAAAACAAATTTCTCCTTGTGAGGAACTCAGAGTGGCTTACATAACTCTATTTCATCCTCACAAAAACAGCCCTGTGAGGTAAGTTGGACTGTGGATCTGTGACCAGCCCAAAGTCACCCAGTGAACTTCAGGACTGAATGGTGACCAGAACCTGGATCTCCCAGGTCCCCACTCCAATGCTCTACCACACCAGCTCTCAGACCATGAACAGAATTTATCATGCTATAATAAATGCAATTCTGTAAAATTGCAGTAATAATTAAACAAGTAACAGGCTGATAAAACTAATTTTTAAAACAATAACAGGCTGAAGCAACCTTACCCAGCCTTGGTGAATAAAAAAAGGCTTACCTTGGTTCTAAAGAGATTTTAACATCAACATGGCATTTGCTACTTTGAGAAGGTGTTCTAAAGTCATGTTACAACTGCAGAAAAGGAGGGAAAGCTTTCAAGGCTGCCATTTTGGCAGAGCCTGGGAAATGCTTGAAGTGCTGGGAGGGGATTTGGGAGAGCAGCCTGGTCCAATCCTTGACCCATGACATGGCATTGAGGGAGAAGGGCTAGCCAACTACATGGCTGGCATAGATAAAGGAAGCTAGCCTTTCTCCACCAAGGCACACCCAGAGAGGTAGAGCCCAGGATTACAGAAAAGCAGGGTTCTCAGAAATAGTTTCTAGTTTCAACAAGCTGCTCTGTCAATGCACAGAGACTCTTCCTCTGTTGGCTTTTAGTTTGCTGGCTGTACACTGGAAATAAAGTGCTTACTGCCAGAGAACTGTCTGTTGATTGAAAGGAAGGCAGGAACCCAGATCCTGTCATGCACCACTGCTGAGCTTTTGCCCATTCCTGTCTCAGGGATGGCTAGACCTGGTGAAGCAGCTGAAGCAGGTAAAAAGAACTCCTGGCCCTCTAGTGACAAACCTGGATTTTTTCTCCCCACCACCACACACCCATAGCAGATCTGTTCCTTATGGGGGAATGCAAAGGCCTCTGAAAGGCCTCACCTGAGCAAGATGACAAAAAGAAGTAGAGTTACTGTATGTGTCAGCAGCATAGTGATGACAATTCACTTCCGATCGCCAGATTATCTCCCCCAGTGACTTCGGCTGTGTGTATATGTCTGTAAAGCTACACACACTCTCACAAACATGAACTATATTAATATTTTTGTCATTTAGGTGTTCACAGCTTGACTAACACATCTTTCCTAAATAAAATTAATAGCTATTTGTGAGGACAGCTATACTAATGGCAATTTTATAAATGCTTAGCGATTATATAATTTTTGTTACAATTAACACTCAGCTGAAAAGTCTACTCAGAACAGATGCTGAAGCTGAATCCTCACAAAGTGATAAAAGTGCAGGCAGCACTATCTTGTTGTCTATCAGCCTTTGTTCGTTCATTCATACAATGTATTTCTATTGCATTCTTTGGTCAAAAGATACCTCTGCTACTCAACAGCTTATAAGAATCAAGAATTTGGCAGACCTCAGACCCAAACCTCAAAATACTTAAGACACAAGAAAAGGGGTTGGATGGGAGAGGGAAAAAGCATGATGATGCTTGATTACATCTTCCAGACGGGTAGGAATAATATATGAACTCAGGTTTGTACTGTACCTATTGCTATCTATTGACCAGGGCTGGCCTGGTCATTGCAACTTTCCCCCTTTTTAAACATTTTCTGCAGCTTTTCTTTTGACTCCAAGTTTAATCTGTTTCTTCTCTCATCTCCACAGGGTAAGATGTTTGGTCAGATGCTTTTCTGGTGTTAGTTTGGAGGGGGATGGACCACTCTTGGGACCGAGATGATGGCAGCTTACTGAGTTATCTGTGAAGGGCACACATTGATTTCATTGCAGAATAACACTTCAGATCACTGCCAAAGTGACCTCTAGCCCACAGAAACTTTTGCCACAATATAATAGACTTACTGGTGCCTTACACTCCTCTGTTGACATTTCCCAAGGTAGTACTCAAGTCTTTTGTCAGTCTTGGGGCCAAACAACACATGATGCAGGAGGTCCACTGATCTTTTGTCATCCTTTTCTTCCTTTAAATGCAAAGCGGGAGGGGGCCAGAGGAAAGAAATAGTTTGGATCAGGGCTGCTTGTATTAAGTGATCCTGATATTGTGTACTTGAGTCCATAACCACAGTTAATCACACATGGTGTCATTTAAATTCTAGCATATTGTTGTAGTGGTTTAACTGTATTTTGCTAAGTGTTTTTATCATTTTTATTACTTGCTGGACATTATGTAATAGAATGGTGATGAGATTATCTAAAAAGGGAAGAGTACCAGCTCTGAGCCCTTGTAATTGGCTGGAAATCCACCTAAATGATTAAAAATGTTATTACTATCATTGTTCCAGCTACATTACCATTTCCTTTGAATGATGACATCTCTGAGAGACCAGCTATTTACAGGAAATGCAGAACAGGTGCTTTCATGCCTGCAGAAGGCATGTGGCAGAGGTCATGTTAGGCAGGTAGGCCACTAGGGCTGGAGCCCCCAATCTCTCAGAGGCCATCTGCCGTGCCACCTTGCTGTCCATGGGCACCTTGCTGTCCACGGGTACAGCTGGCTTGGTGCTCTGTTGCATCTGATGCTTTTATGCCTGGATTTGCTTCAGCTTGTGCTTCTCTGCCCTTGAAGCAGGTTCTCCCACCAAATCAAATGGCCTCTTCTCCCTGTCCACATATCCTGCCCCACAAATAGGGGTCTCTTTAGAAGATACAGATCTTTATTTGAGGATTTGTTTGGTCCTGTGGGCCTGAGCTGCAGAACTTCTTAGTTTCTAGCACTGTCCATGGTGTGTGGAACCAGCCCTTTTCTTGAAACCAAGAAGTAAAGCACTGTACTTCTTGGATACAAGCTTAAAAAACTGTGTTTGTCACATACGTAGTGCAGTTTTAAGTGTAGTTAGAAACATGTATGATGTATGAAGTGATGATCCTCATGTTAAATTGCAGATGGGGGCAACGAGTAGCCCTATAGATGCTTTGGCCTATTACTCCATTGGCTCTGGCTGGTGTGATGAAGGGAACTGCAGGCTTTAAAAAAAATGTAGATGGTCATACAACTAAACTGATGGTTCTCAGCCAGGCCTAACCCTATTATTTTGCAAAGCGAGGTGGCTGCCTCAGGTGGCAGCCAAGAACTAGAGCCTGCCTTGTGCCCTCTAATCTTTCACGAATGCAGTAGCAGAGTGGGATGGGGACTATACTATTCCCCACCTCAGGCAGAAAAATGTCTTGAACCATCCCAAGCCTGAACTCTCCGGTATCAGCAGAGGGTTCCCATCATTCCTGATCATCAGCAATACTGGCTGAGGATGATCAGAGTCATAGACCAACACCATCAGAGCTTGGGCTACCACTCTAGAGGACAGAAAGAGGTGTTTTTGAGAGGCCGCAGGCAGTTTGTTGGACTTGGGGTGTCCAGGTTCAAGTCACCATGAAGAGGGAGCTGCGGGCCTTTGGAGCCGTCTAAGTGTCCGCAGGGATCGAGGCTGAGGAGCGGTGTCGCTTGGCTGCTGGAAGGACGACGCGCTGGCGCAGTCAGTGCCAAGCCTTGTGACCGAGCCGGAGGAGGCGGAGGCGAGGCGGAGGCGGCGCCAAGGCAGAGCCGGGCCCGGCCGGGCAAGGGGAGGAGGCCGGTGCTCCGCCTCGCAGTGACTCGTCGCCGGTGGTTCCGCGCAGCCTTCCCGCCCCATCCTTCCGACTGCCGCTGCCGCTCTCGCTCCAGCCGGAATGGCGCTGAGCCTGACGGTGAACCCGGGAGACCTCCCTCTCGGTAAGGACGGCCTGCTTCCCTTTCGGGCTTCCCTTCCCGCCGACTGGGGCCGCTCGACATCCCTGCCTTGTCGTCCTTCCCGCCCCAGGGAAGCGGGGCGTGTTGCTGCCATGTTGCATCAGGCTGCGTGCGCGTAAAGCGCCCGGCCGCCCATTCATTCCTCTCCACTGCCAGCCTAGGGAGCTATTTTGAGCGGGGCTGCGAGGGCGAAAATCGCGTCTCACGCTCCTCCCAAGGAGTTTCGGGGTCTGGGAGGTCGCGGCTGGGCCAAGGGCCGACGGACACAAGGGTTGGTGGAAGGAGGCCGAGGAAGGGCTGTGGAAGCCGCAGCAGGGCAGACAGGGAAAGAGACACGGGTACGCAGAGACACACGTGGCATCGGGAGGGCAGGTGGGCAAGGAAGAGGGTGTGTTGTGGGGTGGGGGCGGCTGCAGGCTGAAAGGGGTTGACACGTGGCACGGCTGATGCCAGGCGCAGCGGTTGACCACTGGAGGTGTACGTAGGCCGCAAGGCTCTGCCATGCCCTGTCTGTAGTTTTGGATTAGTGATCTCTTAACACCATTTAATCACCTTGCTCAATTACAAGTCAGGGTTGAGCAGAAAGGGCGGACAGACTGGAATGGCTATGTGTGCCTCTACATACAGTCATTTTCACTTAGACACACACTTGTCTCTCCCCAGGACTTAGGCAATAGGTTCTAAATGGATAAAGCACCCTTTTTCCATTTTCCTTCATCTGTTTTCTCTATAGATAGGTTTGCATTTTAAAGCGGATCTCAGGATTTCAGGCCTGGTTTTTTGGCATTTAACCTGATGTATCCCTTTTAAGTTGCTGAGGATAGCCATGTTAATGAAAGCTTTAAATTAGTGGATTCTTTGTCTTTTAGCATAGAAATTTTCTGTTTGTGTACCTATCCATGATGCACTTACTTGTAAGTCCCATTGAACTCAGTTGGTGTTCTGAGTAGACAGGCATAGGATTATATTGTAGGCCATCTCACATCTGCAACTACACATTGTAAGGATATGATGCGTAAATGTCATGAAGCAGAGTAAGTTGAGCAGGTGAGGAATCTGGGGAAGGGTTCCCTCAATGTGAGAAAAATCTAAATAATGTACAGTTTGAGGGAAGTTTTAAAAGTTTAAATGAGCAGCATAGATTTAAATTTTTATTTTACATGACACAATGAGTTCCTTTTTAGGAAATTCCATCCATACAGATGCCCTTACTGAATTGGGACTGCATTTAGGCATAGTAGGTAGGGTGTAGCTCAGGAGGATTTATGCCCAGTCATGGGATTTCTATAGTACTTATAGCTTGTCATCCTGTCTCCAAAAACAACTCTGTTGTAGACTGAAATAAGTAATCTAAATTTGCCAACAGTAACACTTCGGTCACTGAAAAGGTTGAACTTGCAGTTTTGTATACCATAAGTATTTCCTCAAAATTGCTGCAAACTATAAAAATAATGATCATGAATGATGCTTAGAACAATTGAGTGGATTCTCATAATAGGACATTATGAGCTGAATTCAGATAGACATGAGTATATGCAGAAATAGCCACATCTTTTTGGCTCACATATATTGCTCACATATATGTGCATGTGAGAATGATTTTGTAGGAACTTTGTTTCCACATTGCGATTTAATCGGCTGTCAAATTCTGCTCCTGTCATAGTATAAACTTTTTCTTTTGTGCTTTCATGTTATCTTAGTACCTTATGGCATGGTACTTATATATCTACTTAGTAGTAAGCCCTACTGAGTTCAATGGAGCTTAGTTTGGGATAGACATGAATAGGATTGGTGTTAGATACTAGATGTAGATACATGTAGATTTGGACTTCTGAGGACTCGAATATGCAGTCAAGATGGAAAGGTTTTATCTCAGGTTTGCCTTGGAAATATTGCACCTTTTGAAAAGAATGCTATAGAATAAGTTAATATTACATAATCATGAAGAGGATACTGATATTTATACGGAAGACTCATAAGCAGTTTTATTTAGTGAGCTGTCTTGCTAATCTAACTTGTTCCTAAAACTAATTCATATTCATTATGGTTTAAATTTAACTAGCATCTGTTTAGCTTAACAACTAAGTTGTTGTTCCTCCTAGTCAGTAGTAATAGTAGTCTACCAGAACTACTCATTGTGCTGTCAAACCTTTAAAAAAACATAGATCATAATTATTTAGTTAAACCCTCCATTTATGTTGATTGGAAATCAGTCACATGTAAAACATTAGTTTGAAATCTGTTTTATACAATCTTTAACATTATAAGTATAAGTACATTTTGTAGTTTTAATAATTTCAATAAATTTATGTCTTGGTTAAACAGACCCTTTGGAAGTTGTTGATTTAGGTTTTAGGACATGATCCAGGCAAAGTGAATCACCTTTTAGGTCCACCTTGATTTAGGCATAACTCTTCCATTGAAATCAGTGGGATTTAAAGATGGTTAAGATTTAGCTGGATCATGGTTTTAGCGCAGTACTATGAATTTTACAGTAGTGCTAGGCAGTGGGTTTACAGCAAATTTTTGCTGAGGTCATGGCAGGTTTTATTGTAGGTTTTAGTCTCCCTCCTGAGCACTAATTGCTTCCAGGAAGCAGATGCCAACAAATTCATGTAGGATTGAACTGATTTTTTTCCCCTGCGTGTATTGGTCTACATTTCATAGTAAAACTGTTGTGAGTTTGGTTATCTTTTACACTATCAGTATGAAATATTTCATCTATTAGGAGCCTTGCTGACTGCAGAACATGTGAAGAATCATGTTAAAATTTCAGTTGAAGAAGGCAAAGAGACCATCCTACGGGTATCTGAGTAAGTGCCTTATATGTCTGCCATCATTACTTTTAAAAGTCAGTTGATATAATATTGATCCTGGCAAGAGGAGAGCAGAAGGAAGAATAATTCTGACTTAATGATGTTATGTAGAATGAATAACTAGTTAGGGTACAGCTCTGTTTGGTTGACACTCACTAGATGGAATCCTTTGATCTTGGAGGTTTTTATGATTCCACTGGCAAGCCAGACTACTGCTAGCAGAGCAGGAGGAAAGAAGTCATAATACTGTCTATGGCTTGAGGACAGGGAATCTGAAAAATACTATATATCTAGGGTATTATTTCAGGGACAATAGAGTTGCACCCTTAAGCATTGTATTTGTTGACTTTTGTTTGTTCATTTCTTTCATCTGCACTCCAAAATTACTTTGATACTTTCATTTGTAGATTTGATTCATTTTTAATACTGCCTTTCCTGTAAAGGCCCTTGATTATACATTTTAAGACATTTTGGCAAAATTAATTTCTATTCATGAAGCATAAGGATTGAATTGATTTTTGCAGTGGTCTGATGTAGCTTCTTTATAGGTTCTCTATTTCTTTGGACCATTGAGCTATGTAGAACTTGCTGTGAAACCTGGTAGAGCGACATGAATTTTATTGTGTAGGAATTTAGGAATCAGGACGTCTGTGGCTGCCGTGTTCCTGATGTTGGCAGCTGTGTCTTGCGTTGCACATCCACTGAGTCATTCCTTTTCTGTCTCACCTGTCCTATTCTCTGGTGGTTCTTAAGGAAGAATTGGGAAGTGGTACCATGATGTTGAGTACTGACTAGAATTTCCAGCTCCATGTGACTGGCCCTCTTCTGCTCTAGTAGTCACTTACTTGCAGGAGTTGAACCATCTGAACAGATTGTAGGCTAAAAGGAAGCATGCTGTATTGATGCTTTTATCTTTTTTATTATGAAATCATGTTACAGATCTTTAGATTGGTAAAGTTAACACATGTCAGGACAGGTACACTTTGGATGAAAAGTAGGTTATGATTCCTATGTAGAAGTATAAGAAATTGTTGGAGTTATTGACAAGTTGTGAGTTTTGGGTGATGAAACAACCAGATAGATTTGTGATTTCATTTATTACATTTGTGACTGACACATAGATGTAGCTAATATTTAACATGTAGGAAAATTTATTAAGAATTGTTTTCCAAGATATGCGGCCCTGAGAATTCCTTTCAAGTGTAGACAAAATGTTGTGCATATGTTGCAAATGTATTAATGTTTTTTCTTGTCAGTCAGCATTGTAGTTTGACATATGGTGTCTGAGACTGTTCCACCGCTACCAATTTGTTGCTATTAAATACTAATTAAATAGTAATTCTTACTGGGTGAATTTTTACTCAACAATTCACTCAGTACCAAGCTCGACTGTTCATGCATAGAGGTAACCAGGCAGCCACTGTGCTCGATCACAGCCTGTCCTTGCAATACTTTGCAGTATTGCAGTATATTCTTGAGCAATCAGTTTGCCCTTCAATGTTATTTTTACCTTTATTTTATCCAGCTCTGTAACAAATTTTTACATTGAATTTCTATAGCAGCACAGCTCTTAAAACGGTGATTAAGGAGCATTCGCTGAGAAATATCCAATTTTACTTGCATTCCTAGTAAATAACTTCTATTGGCCTGAAGAAATTAATCTATAAATTTGGTTTGGCTTCATATATTTCAGATTCATTTTTCATGAATTCTGGATCTGAACATGTTTTTAAGTTAAAATAAGAATCTAGCCCATTTGTTTTCTTATTGATACAAATGCCTAGGATTGTATCTAATTGTGGTTGGGCCTTAGTGGAAGTTACTTCCATTCTTGCAATTCAGGGCACCTGTTTTTTCGCTGGTGCCCTACTGCTTATTTAATCCCCCACCCCATCCCTTCTGAAAAGCCCTTTCTAAAGTTTAGTGTCCTTTTGGAACAAAATGGGATATCATAGAATGCTGCAGTGAGGGGAGGGTTGGGCAGACATTGGTGCCCCACCTTGTGCAACAACAGTGCTTTTCACTAAGGCATAGCTTAGCCTTTCACTGAACAACAAAATTAGTAAATGCTGTTCTTGCTGTAAAGCGGGTAGATGAGGCGAAATCCAGCCTTCCTAGAGTACCTACTCTAGATGATTTATTCCTTTCAAGTGCTTTCAGAGCAGCTTTCACTTCACTTTCTAATATTGCAGTTTGTTCCTCATAGGATGCATTTCTGAAGGAGTCTGTCATCGTCTTATCTCTTCTGTATAGTGTTTCAATATATCTCTTCCACTTTTTCTTTATTATATCCTGGTTAGGGAGTGTATTTACTGTTTGTCTTTCAACATTCTTAATCTAAGTTTGAATTTCTCTTTCATTTCTTGAATCTGCTGGAAGAGCTCACTTGGTTTTCTCTTTTGATAATTTCTTCTATTTTTTTTCCCACTGGCCAGTATAATAGTTCGTTTTGTTTCTATGTGGCAGTCACTGAAAAGTTGCATTCGGGATTCTGATCCTATTTTGGTCACCTTCTGCCTCTCTTCTGTCCTTAACAATTGTGTTTCTTCCAAACCCATCTAGGCTTTCTCTTTCCCTTTGCTACAGGAATTGTTTGACCTCTTCCTTAATAATGTCTCTGGTTTCACTCCATAGTTCTTCTGGTTCCCTGTCAGTTGAGTTCAAGAATGGAATCTATTCTTTATGTGGACTTTTTCAGGACTGTTATTTAAGTTGTATTTTGGCACTCTGCTTCCGTTAGTGATTTTTTCAAATTTGCTGTAGGCTTTAATATTGAGAGTTCATGGTTACTACCACAATCTGTTCCTGCTGTTGTTTTGGCAGCAAGAATACAGCTTCTCCATCTTTTGATTCTAGTTACATAACCTGTTTGATTTCTGTATTGGCCATTTGGTGATATCCGTGTGTACATCCTTCTTATCTCTTGCCTAAAGTATGTATTTACAATAAAAGATGGTTGGCTTCACAGAACTGTATCAGTCATTTTCTTGCTTCGTTTCTGATCCTTAGACCAAATTCTTCCACGAAGTTTGATTCTGGTTTGTTTCCTATTTCTGTGTTCCAGTCATTTATGATGATCAGCATGTCTTGTTTTGGTATGTTATGGTTTCCTCTTGAATGTTATGTAAAATGTTTGATTTCTTCTTCAGCTTCTGTTGGAGCATAGTTGAATGATGATTTTGTTCAGAATTGTGATTTTGTTCAGACTTTGCAGATAGCCCCCTGCTGCCTGTGCCATGTCTTGCCACAGTATTAGAACCACACAGTTTCCTCTGAGTTTGTCATTTCCAGAGTAAAACTCTTTCTGTTTGTCTGACAGAAAATGTTCATTTTCAGTACATTTTAGTTTAGTTTCAGTACATTTTAGTTTCTTCACACTGAGTACTGCATTATTTAGCCATTCCATTTCTTTCTTTATGGTTTCTAGTTTGCCTTGATTCAAACTTCTCATGTTACATCTTCCAATTGTATGTGTTGTGCAGCATTGGGCTTGCATTTCGCCTCTCTGAATGTCAGCTACTACATTTCCTTTCGGCTTTGATTAGCTGTGTCATTAGTGGCAGTGCTATTTGTACTTGTCCTTTGCTTTTCCCCAGTAGCTGACTGCCTTCTGACCTGGGAGTCTCATCTTCTGGTACTTTCTCTCATTTCATTTTGAACTATTTCATCATAACTTTTTCAAGGCACGCAGTAATCAGAAGTGGTTTACCATTGCCTCCTTCAGTACCATTGCCATGCTACACAGTACTAGCCAGAGTTAGCATAAGCATCACTGTCATTGTTTGCAGAAGATTCTCTGCCAGTATCACATTCATCTACCACTGCTGCCCAGTAGCTGCCCTTCAGAAGTTTCTCTGCCCTCATCGTCATTAGAAAGATCCATTCTCTTCTGCTGTTGCCACCATTACTCCTGAAGAGGATGGGAGCATCTTAGTTTGGTGTCTCTGCTTTGACCGTTCTGCCCTGAGTGATACTGCTAAGAGACCAGCTTAGTGAGACAATCTGGCCTCCTGACAATGTTGCTCTTGACGTCTCGAAAACATGTAAAACAATTAGGAAGTACATTTTAATTTTGTCAACATTGGACAGAAGAAGTGGCACTGAGAGCCCTAATAGTTGCAAAGAGCTTGGAAGGATAAATAGCCACCAGTTACTATTCAGTGGATGGAACATCTTACTGCATTTGCAGTATTTGAATGCCAGTCTGACAGTCAACAATTTCATCTGGTTGCTTATCTAGATCTACTCATTGCTTATAATAACTCACATATTTGAGACATAAATGTCAGTTTTTAAAAAACCAGTATTCACAAGTGAATACACTTTATTCTTTTTTTGCATAACTTATTCATGGTTATGCATGGTTAACTTATACATGGTTGCATAACTTATTCAAACTTGTTAAACTTTTCTTAGCATTTTCCTTCCCTGGGTAATAAAGATTATTGCAGTGTAGCAAATTATAAGGTTCAGATAAAGTTATGTGTGTTCTTCTGGTAGTAAGCCCATTAATTCTTCTGGAAATAACTTGCTAGGCTATTTTTATAATCCATTCTAATGCAGTTATAGTCCAAGTATCGATAAACACATTTTTCATCTTTCTTCAATAGCCAAGTTGCATTCACGGATGTGAATTCCATAGCTCGCTATCTGGCCAGAATTGCCACATCTTCTGGATTATATGGATCTAATTTGCTGGAGCACACTGAGGTGAGAAACAGTCTTGTATATTTGATATTGACTCATGAAGTTGGAAAGGCCATTTAAACTGCCATGTCCTACTCTCTGCTCAGTGCAGGAATCCCAGTTTAAACTCACAGATTGTTGTCCATCTTTCTCTGAATATATCCAGTGATGGACAGCCCACCACCTAAGGCAGCTGGCTTCATTGTGTGACTGGTCTGACGTACACTGCCCTGGAATTGCAGTGTACATCAGACCCTATTTGATCAATCCCTTAAATGTTGCAGAATATCATCCGCTGATGTGTACTTAATTAATTCATCTTCTAGTAATTAATATTTCTATAAGAGCTGTGTAATGCCTTTTTGTTGCTTATAATTAATGCTTTTTTGTAAGTTGTTAGCTATTATTTGAATGGTATAATTTTCTCCTTTTCCAAAGATTGACCATTGGATGGAGTTCAGCACCACAAAGCTGTCAGATCCTACCAAGTTTGCTCTAGCACTTCAAGAGCTCAATAACTCCCTTTCTCTGAGAACCTACTTGGTTGGAAACACTTTGAGCCTTGCAGATTTCAGTGTCTGGGCAGCACTAAAAGGTGAAGAATGTAGTAAACTGCTAAAATGTGTTATGTCTTGATCAATGCTCATTCATGTTTTCATTGTATCTTGTGGTGTTGTAAATTTATATAAGTGATGATGCCTCATGTATTAAAATCCATGGAATTCTCTACTTATTTTGTCTTTAAGTAAATTTAGATCAGAGTCCTATTGTGATCCCATAAGCTGCCAAACTTAGTCACTTATGGTGAGCCTTGCCTGTGCCTCACCCTAGATGCTAGATGGATTTTCTGCACTAGGAAGAGGAGGGATTGGAGGTCTGATTCCAAATTCAGAGCCCTGTTTTCAACCCTGACCTGGGAATCTGAAATGCCCTATGGCTCATTCGATGTCTAGGCTATAGGATTGCTGCCTTATCAGGAGCATCAAATTCTACTTACCACCACCACCACACTTCTATACCATGGTGTGGCTGATGCTCCTGTTTCACATGAGGGATGTGCTATGCTGCAGCATGTATTGTTCTTTCAATTTACTGCTTTTATCAGATTGTTTAACATTGTTTGTTTTAATTATTACTCTTCCTCAAAGTACTTTTAGGGTTGAAGAGCAGGGTGTAAATATCTGTAAATAAATAACATCACATTTTGTATAAATAAAATGCTACAATATGTTGAATTTTATCCATCATTTTCAGGCTGTTCAGAACATGGAAGGACCTCTTCCAGAAATATAACTGCCCCTTTTTGAACACAAATTCCTTCCATTTACAGGGCAAAAATGTTTTCTACAACCTCTTAAATTCACAGATCCATTAAATCTACAGACAAACTATGATGAAACAGCTTTTTGCATTGTGCCATCACCATTTTTATCAGTGAAAGATCTCATTTTTCCTTCTTTAAATAGTATAGACTTATAGTTTGAGTAATTATCACCATGCTCTTCCATCATTCAATAAAATCAAAAACTAAAATTGTGTTATAATAGCAGTGATTTCGCAAATGCATGTTTCATAATCTGTAAATATTCTGCTTTATTTTTGTATAAATAAAGTTAGTAATATGTAATATCAGGCTGTTTCCTAGTTTTTAATACATCTTTTCCCAACAGGCAACAATACCTGGCAAGAACAGTTACTTCAGAGTAATTGTCCAGTTCATGTGAAACGCTGGTACAATTTTCTTGAAGCCCAATGTGTTTTTCAGTCAGTAGGTTCCAGGTGGACTGTGGGAGGCCCTGTTCCAAAGGCTAAAGTGGTAAGCTTATTGCTGATTAGGAATTTCTGGCTGAAATTTTGCCAAAAAGTCTGACATCTAAAGAAGATGAAATATAACTGAAGGCAGGACGTGCTCCAATGGAGCAAAGCTCAGGGAACCAAGGTTGCATTTAGATGCCAGGAAGCACTTCCTGACAGTTAGGACCCCAAGGGAATGGGCTTCCACGAGAGGTCGTTGAGGCCCCATTGGTGAGGGTGTTCAAAGATAGGCTGGACATGCGCATGGCGGGCATGTCATGAGCGGAGCCGGCTGGAGCCGGGGATCAGACTAGATGGCACAGGAGGCACCTCTTGACTCGCTCCATTTCTGTGTTTCTGTGTTATCTACAAAGTGCTGAGCAAAAAAAGGTTGCAATGATCTGGTGCCTAACTGAGCTGAATCTGAATCGGCAAACATTGTTTGCATAGTTCCAAAACAAATAAGTGGGAATATATAAGTTAATAATGGGAGAAATTAAAACCTAGCTGATAGTTTTGTGACTTTTTAGTTGGTCTTATAGAGGATGTTATGCTACTATGGACCTTTTCCAAATGAATCAGCAGCTGTTGTTTTTATGTACAATGCAAGTTGTCAAAGTGTAGTTAAAAATGGATTTAAAGAAACAAACCTGTTCAGTTTTGAACTGAGTAGTTAGATACATGGATTTTATTGATATAGGAGAGCCAAGGTTATTGGCCTTGTCCTGTTTCAACTTAATTGAATTGCTTGTTAACATAAAGATAATACCATTGCTTAAGACACTGTTATTTGGGTGGAGGTTAACACAACAAATCTCAAATAATTGTTGCATAGCACAGCTGTTAATCATTTCTCAGACTATATCATTCTGAATTCTCTTATTAGTGCATGCATTAATAATGTCATTTATTTATTTTTAAGACTGAAGAAAAGAAGCAAGATGTTGGAAAATTTGTTGAGCTCCCTGGTGCGGAGATGGGAAAGGTCATTGTTAGATTTCCTCCTGAAGCAAGTGGGTAAGTTGACATATTCTGTTAAGGACTTTAAAACCCAGATTCCTTTCACAAAATGAAAGCTAATGGGATTAAAAGATACTGCTTTTGCAATAAATGCAGGAGAATTAAATAAAAAACAGAGTTTGTAAATTTGAAGCTTGTTCTTTTTCCTAGATACTTGCATATTGGTCATGCAAAAGCTGCTCTATTGAATCAGCACTATCAGGTCAACTTCAAGGGTAAACTGATCATGAGGTTTGATGATACAAATCCTGAAAAAGAAAAAGAAGACTTTGAAAAGGTATCTGAAACTCAGTCATTTGTAATGTTACTGTACAATTAATTATCTAGATATCTCACTATGGTTCCAGTTGCTTAATTTTTATATAGTTATTTTAATTGGAGAGAGGGAGAAAATACAGAGGATTTCATTATTTTGCATGGCATTCACACATGATTTTGCTGAATTTTAACAATGGTCATGGAGCATTTAAATAACCTTGAGAATTACTAGTTTCAAGAGCTCTGACTTGTATATAGCAGAAGAACAAACGAAATTCTAGCTCAGGATTAAAGTTGCCTGTCACTTTTTAGTCAACAGGCAGCCCTGTTTAACTTTAGCAGTGTTGTTGCATCCTGTGCCTTTAGAACATGCCCAGAGGCAGTGGAAATTGGGTTAAATGGGCAAATCCTTCCCACCTAGTCTATCCTGCCCATTCCTGCAGATAGATAAAAAAGAACATTGGTGATTCACCTTGCTCATGTGGATTCGCTTCTTGCATTTTTTCTATACAGCCCTGAGACATTGTGAAGGGTGGGATAGAAAATCTTTAAACAAACAAACAAACAAACAAACAGATTCGGCCCTTCAGATATTGCTGTGGTGAGGTGGGCTGAAAAGAAGTGCTGGTGAATAACACATAAAAAGACTTCTTATAGATTTATGTTACTTTCAATCCACAGTAAGAAATAACAGCCTGTTATACAGCCTGATCCTGTGTGAAGCTGACCTTCCTTATTTTTTAAAAAAATTAAATGGTTACATTGATAGGAGATACATTCCTTGCTGACTCTCTCAACCTAGTACTGCTTCCTACATCATGCAGGATGTCTTGGGCTTTACTACTTCCCGACATAGCTTGGAGTACAATTTCTGTATTTTGCTTGCTTGGGTTTCCTTTATTGAAAATTCTCTAAGAACTATATGGCAGTTTTAGCATTCTTTTGGGTGAATAACATTTCCATTTTTGTTAGGTTTCACTCTATGTTGCAAGTTCTCAAAGAAACTGAAAGTTGCATTTCTTGAATACATCCCTCTTCTTTCCTCATTTAGCTGCATTGTTTTGCACTTGCACAGAGATTTAGATTTGATTTAGACAAAGAATAGAATGCTCTTATTGTGTTTTATCTGATGAAGAGTTTGAAAAACAAAAGAAATTTGATATAGGTGAGAACTATGTTTTGAACCATGGTTGTAGAGAATTTAAAGTCCCCCCTCTCCCAATTGATGATGATATACCAAGATATCAGTGAAGGCTTCTACTCCCCAAGGAAGCATTTGAGGAATGCTTTGAGATGAGAAAATAAAGAACAGACTTCTGTAAGTAATAGGACTTAATGCTAGTAGAGGATGATGTCAGTTTGATCCTTAAAAATTATATTTGCAGGTTATTTTGGAAGATGTTGCAATGCTGCACATTAAACCAGACCAATTGACATACACTTCTGATCATTTTGAAACCATAATGAGATATGCTGAGAAGCTCATTCAGGAAGGGAAGGCTTACGTAGATGACACGCCAGCGGAACAAATGAAAATGGAACGAGAGCAGAGAATAGAGTCCAAGCACAGAAACAACTGTAAGAAGCTTTATCTAGGTTTCATCTCCTTTTGTATAATGTAATTTCTCTGAAATGTAGTAATTGCTTCATCAATATACAATTTCAGAGCATGCAGAACCCTTCAGCTGCTGTGAGTGTGATTAAAAATGGCCTCAGTAACTCATTGTGTATTATTGCCTAAGTTCTCATCCCTTGGTAATACCAAGTAGTGGCAAGTTCATTCTTAAGGAATCAATCAAGAGCCCACTGAAAAGGATCTTGAGCTGTATTGAACAAGGCAAATGCTTTACATGTGGAAGGCTCCTGGTTAGTCTGCAACTTCTGCAGTTAAAATAATCTTGGATTGCAGAGATGGCAGAGTGCTGCCCGGCAAGAATCTGTCAGTCAGGATAGACAATAGGAGGTTGGTTGACCAATGATCTGATGAAGTATAAGGTTGCTTCATATAACTATATATGTATTTGTCAAGCAAAGATATCCAAAACTATGCAAAACTATGCAAAGACTGCAAAAATATGAAGCTTCTTAATCTGTCCCTTATATGATGGTTGGCATTTTAATTTGGTGTTGTCTCCATGTTCCATTGATGCTCATTCCCTCTAAAAAATAGTGCCCAACAGGCATTGCTTCTTTATAATCCCAGGAGAAAGTGCCTGAGGGTATAAAAATACAACCCTGCATAAAAGTGGTTTGGCCAACTGACTTTAAAAACCCATAGCAAAGCTTTCCCTCAATGGATTTTCATTCTGTGTTCTGGAAGGTAAAGCTTAGAATCTTGGCTTTAAAATAAGACTTAAGATGATCTGAATTGAACCTAGCTTCATGCCTTTTTTAGGACCTTTGTTTGGTGTGTCAAGGTCCAGCTATTCCTATGCGGCTTTCTGTGTGACTTTGTCACTCTAAGCATTTTTCTTTTATCAAATGGCAACAACAACAAAAGGTAAAGGGTAGAAAGCTGACACTTGATGTTTTAGCACAGTCATGTTTTGACAGTGTTATAAAAGAACAAATTGGTAGGACTACTGACAGGGCTTTTTT
The DNA here is from genome assembly GCF_004798865.1 of Varanus komodoensis. NCBI lineage: Eukaryota > Metazoa > Chordata > Lepidosauria > Squamata > Varanidae > Varanus > Varanus komodoensis. The sequence goes on along the minus strand of NW_025335268.1, from coordinate 4,847,153 downwards.
TGTCATAGAACGCACCGGAACGGCGTTCTGGCACCTTTTTCCCCAATGGATTTTACGAAGTGATTTTGAATCGTAGCAGATCAGCAGCAAACATCATTAACATAGTGCCTGCCTGTGGTCACGCGCTTACTGCCGGCGATGTGAGTTCCGGCACCTTTTTTTTACAAAAAAAGCACTGACTACGGATACGTTAATTTCAGTACTCCACCATACAGGATCAGGTTAATTGCCTCACATAAAATGCTTAGCTATTCCTGACAGACTTGCCAAAGTCCATTGGGGAAAAAGGCCAGCCACAAAATCACAGGAAGAGGCCTTACAATTTGCATGGAAGGAATAGCAGCTCTTTAGTTAACAATTCTAGCATTTACTTTGGCAATAATTTTGTTAGATTTCCATCTATTCCTAATTTGGATTATTTTGACATGTGGTAAATAATGTATCATGGTATCTGAACTGGGTTGTTAAAATCTGAACTAAATGTTTGCAATTTTAATAGCTGTTGAGAAGAACATGCAGATGTGGGAAGAAATGAAAAAGGGAACAGAATATGGGCAGACGTGCTGTCTACGAGCAAAGATTGACATGAGTAGCAATAATGGATGTATGAGGGATCCAACCCTTTATCGTTGCAAAAACCAACCACATCCACGTACTGGAAATAAGTACAAGTATGTGTTATGCTTAGGAATACCTTTCCTTAAATTTTTTACATTGGTTTCTACTTTGGTTTCGCTTAGATAAGTAGGGCCCCAGCCCAGAGTTTTCAGGAAATTAGTTTCCGGAAACATTTGTAGAAACTATGGGCTGGATCCCTACTTACTCAGCCCTTACCCTAGTAGTGTATGAATCTGCTCTGCAAATAGGTATTTATGTGTATGTACGTTATTATCAACTGATACCAAATCTTAATGGTTGATTCACTGCTGTTGAATCAACACAAATGTTAATTCACTAAGGGCACAATCTGATGCATGTTTAAATAGGAAAATGCCTTAAAACTCCCAACATTTCCTAGCCAGCCACAGCTACAAATTTTACTGAACTGCTTTGGGGAGAGATTCTCTTGATTCAGAGGTGAGCCATTACACCTGCTCTCCATCTCCAGAGGCCTTAAAGTAAAGCCAGAGCTGTAGTTTGGGAGGTACTGCTCCAGGAGACAAATGCTTGAATTTGTTGTAGTGGCTCAGGTTTTTTATCCCCTATGGTTTTGAATTTTGCATTGAAATGCTAGGCTGTTTTCTTGTATTTTTGTATTTTACCATACTGTATAAATTGTTTTTAACCACTCAGAGAGCTTTGGCAATTGGATGGTATAGAAATGGAATGCATGAAGTGACTTGGTCCTACAACTTTAGACACAAATAAGTCTACAACTCCTAGCATTTTCCAGCCCGTATAGCTGACTGGATAATGCAAGGAGTTCTGCGACTTTTTATTGTTTAAACATGCATAGGATTACATCTTGAGGACCAGTTCAGTAAGATTTGTAGCAGTGGAGCATCAGGCTCCTATATTTCCACCCACTACAAAGGAAGGGCATGCGTATGTGACCTAACAGGCGATTCTGCATGTACTTGGACTCAGACTCTGATAATTCAGTTGTTCACTTCATAAGCAGTTGAGCACTGCAGAAAAAGTTTTTTGCTTCATGTTTCTTACATTTTCTGTTTAGTTAAATGAGTGCTTATCTCCCTCCTACCCCTTTCCTATTATTGCCATGTTGATGCTCTGGCTACAAGCATTGATTATATGTCCTTTAAAGGTAATTGGCTAAATGGATCCCTGCTTTTAGTGCATATACATTGGATGAAGTCTATTTAATGACAGATTATTTCAGTTGATTGTTGGCTTAACTCACTGCTTCACTGTGTGATAAATTTAGAGAAGAGGCACTGAATACATTTCATAATTTTGGCCCTGTACGTAAACACTTCAGAGTGAATTGAAACTACTATTAGTTTTAGTTGTGCTTTGTCTGAGGTCAGATCCACAGCAGCCTGCTGTCATGGCACAGTAGTTTCATTCAAGTAAAAACTTTAGGCAGAGTTAGATATTACAAGAGTTTCCCCTGATTCTGTGTTTCCATCATAACTCTAGTGCATGTGTTGGGGGGGTCCCTTTCCATAGAGAACGAGCGGGCTGGCAAGGAGCTTAGCGCTTCTTCCCTCCACCCATTTTCTCCCAAAAGTGCTCCCCTTCCCAGCGTTTATCTTCAGCCAGGAACTGAGTGAGCTG
>NW_025335268.1:4741654-4844815 GCF_004798865.1 Varanus komodoensis | reverse complement strand
TAATAATAATAATAATAATAATAATAATAATAATAATACCAGCACCTGACATTCATGGATGGCTGCCAGGGTCAAGCACTCTAACAAGGCATTCCTGTTCTTTCTTGGTGGGTGGCTGGGGTTTGGAGCCATGCATCACTTTGAATTTTCCATAATGCCCTGGTATACAACATGGCAACCAGGGAGCCCATTGGAGGTGTTGTCATGGCCCTCTCAGCCTGAAAGCCAGCCATGTTCTGTGTGTTTTATTTCTGCACAGACACGCACCAAGGATCCTTGCAGCATTACCTCCCATCTACCAAGCCATTTCACTAGTTACCAGTATAGTTGTTCTCATATGCAGGTCAATTCACAGGGCTTGTATTTGGCTGACAAATATTTTACTTCCTTGTAATTCTACGTTCCATAATGTACACTGGTGATGTGAAATATTTGTTGAATCATTACCAAGTCTAGATAGCATTGCACTGAATGTCGGTCATCAGGATTTAATGCTGTTTCTTTTCTCTCTTCTTCTTGTACATTTTACAGGGCTCCTCTCGATCAGTTGTAAACATGGAGTGGGATAAAATTTGGTCATTTAACAAAAAGGTACATGCTCCTCCATTTTGATCTGATGATGTTTTTTGGTTGACACCTACTCTCTTGTGCTGGTAGTAAACCCAGCATTCTTTGGAATGCTCTTCAAAGGCTAGTGAATGCAGTATGTTGCATCATCTGGCTAATTTTCAGGAAAATGGAATGTCCTGTCTTGCTAACAAGGCCTAACACTAATCTTACTTACTTTTTGCCAAACTGATACTGAATTGTTTTTCTTGGATTGTGTGGGAAGGTAACAGTATTTTGCTGATGTAAAAACTGATATGAAAACTCTGCATTTCATTTTTCTGCTTTCAAGCTGCGAGCTATCTGTAAAAAGGTATTACTTCATGCTTTTTCTGCCTTAGCATATAGCTTACAGTATTGTAAGCATACATAGCATAAGTCATCACTATGCAGCTTCTCATAGCACAACCATGTTTGCTTATATTACAAGAACTGTATATAGCCATCTTAAAATGCATTATTCCTGTTCTAAAAAGGAACTAATACGTAATCTGAGTCTTGATTTCTCAGTGAAGCCTCACTTCAATTTACAACGCTGGCCATACTTCTCTTTTGTAGTGAAGTGAAGGCTTTAATTCTCTAATTCTGCTGATACCCCTCAGTTGAAGGTCAAATATGGAATACTGCATCTTGACATGGTTAGTTGCTTTTTGGCAGCAGATGCTTGAACACTATAATAAGGCGAACTCTTAGTGTCTGCCTGCTTAACACTGTGGCTGTTTCTATTTTTTTTTAACTTGTGTCTGGACTTTTGCTCGTTTTCAAAGAAGCCCTCCCCAGATATAAGTGTTTGCTTGCCTGGCATGTGTCTTGTACTCTCTTACAGACTTTTTATTTGTTCTCTTCATGTATGCAAGGGATTATCAATTGGCTCTTTCTGTTGCTGCATAGATTGGCCCCTTTTGTATACGTAATAAATTTACAAAACACCATAGTGATATATTTATGTTGTTGAACAGCTCACTACACTGCCCTGTGTATTGCATTCTCACTGGGCAAGAGTGAAAGTGTGTGTTGAATTGCTCTATAGTGAAAGATTAGTCATTTAAATAGCAAAATTAGTGATTCAGTAGCAGCACTACCAAACCACATTTTAACTATGAGAGTATAAAGTGCTACCTAAAGAACCCCTGTACATCAGTACAGTAAATAAACTGCAGGCCTGCTATGGCCATCTGCTTTCTTCCAGTTACTGCAAGTAAGAAAAGCATTTGTATTTAATGCTTTAAAGAAAAGCCCAGTCCTTAAAAAGATAACATGTCAGTTGCTGATTGATAGATCACATCTAGAGGCAAATTCTTGAATTCAGACTCACTCTGTAGTCACTGATTAGTACATGTTTCTAATGGAACTACAGAAGCAATGGTGATCTATATTAAATATAGATTTAATATCTATATTTGCCATGAGCAACTGTAAGAGTGCCCTTTTTTCTAGGAGAATTCAGGTGTGAAGTATGTCTGCTTCCGTTATTTTTTTCCTTATTTAGCTACTGTATTCTTATGGCTGTTAGTTCTTGTCTTAGATTTCCATTTTTAAATTGTATACTACTCTTAAAACTTCCAAATAGTATGAAGTTTCACTACATTTTAAGGGAGATGAAAAAGTTGATCAGTAAAATGACTGGTGTGGTAAGAAGATAAACACAATAGAAGAGACTGTGCTTGAGTAATGAGTAGGATACCAAAGCAGTTTGACAAAGATGCCAAAGAGGAAAGACTGTTCTTAAGTACAGTGCTATAATGTTGCCTTATTATAGTGATCTAATACTGTTGTATTTGTATCATGCTAGAAAACATATTTGTGGAAATAAAGTCACAGAAAATATATGGACTGAAGAATAAGAGAAAGAAAATTATAAAACTGTTTCTTGTGTAGCTAAAGAACAATTCCCATCAACATGTTTAAAATTGTAGGCAGCTTTGAGTCTTACATTCGGCACTTACAAGATCATTAATTGGAATGCCTTGCTTAATTGCACATACAATACTATTATATCAGAGTTGGTTCATTTAAATTTACAAAGAGCATTCCTCAGAAATATGTTCATGGTTCATTCTTAGAAAAAGTAATATTGACATTGATATGCTTAAATGTAGATGTGCTTATTTCAAAAAATGATCCAATGAGTGCTAAAAGAATCACAGAGCTATAAATAATCCCTACCCCAGATCATGTAGTTGATGTCAGAGTCCTGCACATACTTACCTGGGAGTATGTATGGAATACAGTGTATTGGAATTAGAATACAGTGAGCTTTACTTTTGAAAAGACATGCATAGATATACATTGTTAAGACTTATGTCAAACTTAGAATTTGCCTGTAGACCTCCACAATATGTATGTGCAAATTTAGTTGAGGCTACTGTTGTCTTTGTTTTGTTTAGAGAACAGTTAAAAATTACTGCATTTGACTTTATATTTTTGTGTTGGTCTTGCTGTTACAATTTAGATTCAGGCAAAATTTATTTGCAGTTGAAGATGCAGTAACACAAAGAATACCAGTTAATATTCCTAAATGACATCTGTACTTTTCAGTTCATGTAACTCTGGCTTCAGCCTGTTCTGAGAGTAGTTGAGATCTTTTGATTCCTCTTTGTATTTAGGTCATAGATCCAGTGGCACCCCGGTATACTGCTTTGCTAAAGAATGATGCAGTCACAGTGAATATTCCTGAAGCTCAAGAAGAGATGAAAGAAGTAGCAAAACATCCAAAGGTTCGCTTATTAGTTTTAGCTGAAGAAATATTGTAATTCAGAATGCTGAAATTGTGACCTAGTGTAAATTTTCCAAATTTTGTCTGAAACATTTGTTACAATGTGGAATAATTGTAAGAAAGAGAAAGGAAAATTAAGCTGTCTGAGAATATGATTTGCCAGAGGTTATACAAATGGTAGAACTAATTAAATGACAGGATGTGGATGAAAGTTGACACGATATACTTTTCTAGCATTTGAGGAAGGAAGGAACTCAATAAGAGCCAGTTTAGTATAGTGGGTAGAGTGCTGGCCTGGGACTCAGCAAATCTGAGTTCTAGTCCCCTCTAGAATGTGAAGCTCACTAGTTAACTTTAGGACCAGCCTAACCCACCTCACAGGGTTGTTGTGAGGATATAATGGAGTGGAGGAGGAGGGTCACATAAACCACCTAGGGTTCTCTGTGAAAGAAAAAATAGGGTTATGCATATAGTGTATGACTGTCTCTTTCTACCTCATCCCAGACCATTAGCACAATGATTACACTTCATTGTATGGGTGTATGGTATGTGTATTGTGGGGCTTGTGGACCCTCCCAGGGGCTGTCTATGTCACCTGAAGTTCGTATTTAAGGTAAACAAAAGCCCAGATCCTGCCCTTCCTGTAATGCAAGTTGTTTATTGAGGAGAGGAAGGAAGTTACAGAGGGAGGGAGGTGAAGACAACCTCAAGCTCCTGCTATGGTCAGACTGTCTTCTCCCCAACCCCGGACTGCCTTCTCCCCAACCTCATTTGCTCAACTGCTCTGAAGCTTGGGATCCAAAAGAGAAAGAGGCAAGCAGGCAAAACACCAACATTTGCTCCAGCTGTTTTGAATTTTAAGTGAATGGTTTTTAATGTGCCCATACATTTTGTAAATGCTGAGAGGCTCTTTAAGGATGCTCTAGTAGCTATAAATCTATTGAATAAGTATATATTGCAAATTAAAGAACTGGAAATTTTTTCTTGTTACCATGACATTGCTGAAGTTTGGCATTCAGATGGCAAATGTCAGACTCCTTTGCCACTATCAATAAACTTAAATAGCTTGGACAACATTTTCAATTTTCCCAAAGCTTCTTTTTCAGAATCCTTTCCTTGTCTCTCTGTTATACAAATAAAAATGCAAACAAATTTTCAGTCTACATCAGGGGTCTCAAACTCAACTTACCTGGGGGCCGCTGGAAGTAGAGTCTGGGTGAGGCTGGGCCGCGTCAAGTATTCCACCACCGCGGTGGTGGTGGGCCGCTCATTCGGAGGCCGGCCAGGGTGCCGCCAGCGCTTTGTAGGCCGCAGGGCCCCTCCCCCATACCCCGCCTGTCCTGGCAATTGGCCTGCGGGCCGCGAGTTTGAGACCCCTGGTCTACATTTTCTGTTATGGAGAGACAATGAAATAACAGATTTGGTTGAATTGGGTACTGTCACAGGCGCTTAGTTTCATTGTGGCAAATGTGAAGTTACTGTTTTTAATATATTGAAAAATACTTTTGTATAGTTTGGATCATGTTCAAATTTGTCCTTAAGAGGTTTTCAAATGAGTACTTTAGAGTCCAATCCTGTGTGTGTTTGTAGGACATTTTTCTGCCTAAACATACATAAAATTGTTCCCTCAGTTGTTCAAGCCTTTGCAATGAAAAGAAAATAGAAATAAGAATAAAACCTCTGTTGTAGATGGATCATATTTTGAAGTTGTTCACATTAATGCCAAACATCTCAGCCATACTGCACCTTTGTACATCATTCTGGAATTGACTATTCTGTTGTAATCTGTGTATAAGAAACATTTAATAAAGCTGCTGGGTGAGCTCTTTATTCCTTGTTAATTTGCAGAATGCTGAAGTTGGCCTGAAGCCCATATGGTACAGTCCCAAGGTGCTTATTGAAGGAGCAGATGCAGAGACATTGACAGAAGGCGAGACGGTTACCTTTATTAATTGGGGCAACATAATCATCACCAAAATACACAAGTAGGTTGCTGGGTCTTGAAACAAGTTGGGATCTTGGATTTGATTCTTCAGCATTGTATTTGGATTATTAATGTTCTGGTTTCTTCAACACTGAAGAAAAATTTGCAATTGGTTGGATTTTAACAACTGCAAGCACAGTTCCAGTATTTATCCTTCCTATCCCCTGCAGTCCCCTATGGCACCACTTCCAAGGCAAATCTTGAGGCTCAAGAAACCTTTGGGAACAGCATGGAAGATGGTGTAGGAAACTGTTGCAGTGTAGGGGGTCTGCAGAAGTTGCAAAGGATCAGTGAGTCTGCAGGAGCAAAAGGGCCGTCTACTCACTTGGGGGTCCTTTTACATCCAATCCAGTGTTGCTTAGCTGTTAAATCTGAATGTAGAGTTTTACACTTCTCTGAATTTTGAACAGTAATTTAAGTTGCATGTCAGTACTTCCTTAGTACGATTTTAGTCATTTCTTTGCAAAGAACACCCACATAACCACAGTATCTATGTTGCTTCCATATAGGAATTCCACTGGGAAAATCACATCTCTTGATGGAAAGCTGAATTTGGAAAATAAGGACTACAAAAAAACTGCTAAGATAACCTGGCTGGCAGAAAGTCCTCGTGCTCCTCTCACTCCAACTGTCTGTGTCAGTTATGAGCATTTGATCACAAAACCTGTCCTAGGCAAGGAGGAAGACTTCAAGCAGTATGTCAATAGAAATAGCAAGGTAGCCTGCAGCAGTTCACCTATTTTTTAAACATTTTTATCCCACCCTTACTTCAAGGAGAGCATACCATACTTTACCCTCCCTTAAACCTCACAGGAAACCTAAGGGAAAGCATGGACTTGAGTAATATTGACTAGCTGAGTGGAAATTTGAACTCAGATCTCTCTGGTCAAGGTCCAGCAGCTCAGCTTCCTCAGTGCGGTGACCTCCATATGCTTTTGGGCTGCATGTTTGACCAATGGCCATGGCTGGGCCTGATGGGAGTTAGTGCAAAGCATTGGGAGAGCATAATGCTGGGGAAGTCTGCTTGACCCACTGGCTGGCTGTAAAACTGTTCCTCCTTCATTGTTCATGTTGGGTCACCAAATGAACTGCAGTACTGTGAGCTGAGGATTTTCAAAATTCACTGCGTTGTGTCCTTCCTCCTCTGCTAACTCCTATGTTTCAGCACAGCTGCAGCATTTCTTGGGACTTGGTATATACTGTTCTTAGGAACAGTCATGCTGACTTGCTTTTTGGCATTTTACAGCAAGAGGAACTGATGCTTGGTGACCCTTGCCTTAAAGATATGAAAAAGGGAGACATCATACAGCTTCAGAGAAGAGGCTTTTATATTTGTGACCAGCCATATGAGCCCATTAGGTAAGCAGTTCAAAACTTATTTCTTTTGCTTATCTAATGTACATGTTCTGTAGCAGATTTTTTGGCAGAACAATTTAATAATTCCACAGCACTAAAGTTCTGAATTGAAATGTATGTCCATGTATAAATGGTCCTGTTTTGTGGTTAAACTGGCCAGCAGTCTATGCCAATACAAAATTCTAGGGTTGTAGACCATACTTTGCCAAATTTTATCGCGCCTTTGTATCATATTGACCAAAGTGGAGTAGTGGTAGAGAAATTACTGTCACTTAAATGCAAGAACAGGCAACATTTTGAACATGTGGGCGTATTTGGAGATTTGAGAAACTCTTTTGGGCATGACTATGCAAAGCAGGTCACAAAGGGCAAGTATCCTGCCCAGAGGCATTCAAGGGAAATTAAGATGCTTAGAGGATCTCACTTTGCTTTGAATTAATCCTAGTTTCCAGTAAGATTAAATAAATCAATAAATAAAAATTGAGTAAATGGCTTTGAACCTGGCTACCTGAAGGACCTCCTTTTCTCACACATGCCTGCTCAATCATTAAGATCTGAGCAAGAAACCTTCTGGATCTGCCATCACTCAAGGAGCTGAGAGGGCTGATAAATAGAAGCAGGGCCTTTTTGGTGGCTGCCTCCCACCTGTGCAACAGGCTCCCCAGAGAAGTGCCAACTCTGCTTTTATTTTAGCACCAGGCAAAAACATACCCATTTTAATAATTGATTTTAATAGTGGATTTTTAGAGGTTTATTAATTTTTATTGTATTTTAGTAAATTTAGTTGTCCATTTCACCTGGACGTGTTTTTTTTGAATTGGTTATATTATTATTATCATTTTGCTATTTATATTTTAATGATGGTTTTAATTCTGTTCTGTTGTAATTTTACTGTTGTATGCCGCCTGCTGAATCTATTTGAATACTTGGCAGCTTATAAAAATAAGAGTAAAGTCTCAGCACTGAGGAAGGTGGCTGGGGGCTTGTTAGTACCCAGGGCCATCATGTCGCCTATCCCTAATTTATTCTTTTTAATAAAATTATTGAAAGCCAGGAAGCCTGTTCCAGAGAAAACCTGACTTTGACATTTTTCTCTTTGTAGAACATGCTAGGATCTAATGGTCAGCTGTGCTTCTTATTTACCTTAAGCTCCATTTTTATCTAGTATTGATGCATCTGAATCTTAAGGAGGCTTGATTTTTCACTTCCAAAGTTGCATTTTGGAGTGCATGAAAATAATTGCCAAAAAAAAAAAAATCCCTACCCTTTATCCTTTTCTACATTTTTTTTTAAATCTCACACTAATTCACCCCAGTTGCTTCCTCAGTTCACTGAAGAAGCTAGGAATATCTAGTATATCTTTGCTTCTGCAGGTAACTGGGCCAGCACTCTCCATCGTGGCAGACAGCGCTGGAGAATTCATCACACCTCAGAATTCTGAGGCAATACTTTTACCCCAGTCCAGCTCTAGGCACATATAGCTCTCTACACATGACTAGTTGAGACGGAGTATGGATGGGATACATATTTTGATAGCATCTGCATGCTTATCTCACTGAAATAAAAGCTGTACAGAGGGATGACTGCAATTTCTTTAATGTAGATAATCAGCCATCTGTAAGGTATATGTTTTAACAGAATGGACATTTTCATTCCATGTTTTGACCCAAGCATGTCTGAGTTAGAACAAAGGAGTGTCAGTTCATTTGCCTTGGCAATAGAGAAAGTTCCCTTTTAACTATCTCCTCTGTTTTGTCCTTTCACAGAGGTGTGTGAAAAATCATCATAAATAGGGTCATAAAGATGACAAAAATAGCCAAGAAATATTTTCTTGTAGTTGAAAAAGTATGTGAACATCTATCAGATAACTGTTAGACAGCTACCTTTAGGACAGCAGGAAAAACTCAAACAGGTAGAAAAGTCACTGTTGAATCAAATCAGGGAAGAGTAAAATTGGGCCTTCCAGATGTTGTTGGAACACATTTCCCATCATCCTTCACTATTGGATGTGCTGGCCAGTGCTGATGGCTGTTGCAGTTCAGTAATATCTGGAGGGCCTCACATTTCTCGCCCTTGAATTATATACCAGATTTCATCATTTGAGCTTTCTCTCTTTCTCCCTCTTTTTAAAAATTACAACTGTATTTATAGATATATATTAATATATTTTATTTAATTGGCACAGTAATATGTAGCTGAATATAGTTCCTTTGAAATGGATCATGTTTCAATCAGATTGAGAATTACAGTGGTACCTCGGCTCACGAACACCTCAGTTCACGAACAAATCTGATCGCAAACAAAAATTTCATTAAAAATTTGCCGCAGGTTGCAAACTCTGCCACGTTTGTGCTGGGGGGGCGGGGAGATGGCTGCACCTGCGCCCATGTTCCCTGCCCTAGCACATCTGTGCCCACCTCCCCCCAGCATGCCCACGATCGCGTCCATCTCTCCCCGCCCCCCGCATGATTGCTGGTGGAGTGGGGGAGATGGCTGCGATCTTTGTTGTTCTTTGTCACTTTGCTTCAAATTTTTGTGAGTAAAAGAATAGTTGCAGGACAGATTAACCTTATTTACATTGACCCTTATGGGGAAATTTGACTTGGCTCACAACCAATTTGGGTCACAACCAGAGTCCTGGAACGGATTAAGTTTGTGAGCCAAGGTACCACTGTATATATGCTTTTCATGCTTCAATGCTATTCCTTTTTGTTCCTATGTATATCCAGTTGCATTTGGTGTAACTTACTACTGACCATGTGTAGGATTAGTTTACACAGGCCATTAACTTCAGCTGGGGGTTTAACCCAGTGTTTCTCTTTGTGACCTGAGTGCTTCATTTTTATGGTGGTTCATTTCTCTGTTATTTTTATCAATCAGAAATAATCATAAAGAAAATCCATTGACTTAGTCTGTGTTTGTAGCCCATACAGCTGCAAAGAAGCTCCATGCATTTTGATTTATATCCCTGATGGGCATACAAAAGAAATGCCAACATCTGGATCTAAGGAGAAGGCCAAGGCAGAAACAGCAAAGAAAGAGGTAAGGAAATTCAGTTCACATATGTATTGTTAGTCAAGAGTGATATCCTAAGATGTTACGTAGTGTTAAACTCAAATTAACAAAATGAAATTCAACACACAAAGGGTTCTGTTTTAAGGAGATGTAGGAATCAAATCTGATGGAGGATACCTGGCTTGGCAAAAATACACGTGAAAAGGATTCAGAGTTTTAGCCTGTGACAAGCTGGACATGAGTCAGCAATGCGATGCATCTACAAAAAAGAGGAATGCACTTTTAGTGCCACAGTTTGGAATACATGAGGAAGAGTTCTTCCACTTTACACTGCAGCTTATCTGAAAAACTTTATAGAGTTTGGGGAACTGCATTGTTAAGAAGGTTATTTACAATTAGAGAAGGGTTCAGAGGCAGGCAATGAAGATGGAGAGGGGCATGTAAAACATGTTCTATGTCAAATACTTGAGGGCCACATTGTTGTTGTTGCTGCTGCTGCTGCTGCTGCTCCTCCTACTACTACTACATTGTATTTATATTCTGCTGTTTCTCCTCTCGAGAGGAGCCAAGGCAACTTACATAGCCCAATTTTACTTTCACAATAAGAACCCTGTGAGGTAGGTTGGGCCGGCAGTCTGAGTTTTTTAACCTGGAAAAGAAATTACAGATAACACTTTTCAAATACCTGGAAGTTTATCACATAGAAAAACACAAAGACTTGTTAAGTTATAGAAGGGGAGATTTTGATTTAACATTATGGGAAACTTTTTGATGGTAAGAACAATTAGATAATGAAATTAATTACAAGGGCCGCTCTTCACTGAAGATTTTCAAGCTGGCTATCTGTTGGGAATGCTCTGCATTACCTGCATAAAGCAAGTTATTGGACAATGGCCTATAATGTTCCTTCCAGTTCTGGAGTACTATATTCCCACATTCCCATAAATTCCTAGACTAGACCTTGAACAAATTATTGCTGTCCCTTACTCCTGCCCTTCCCATAAGGTCCTCATTTCTGAATGGGTGAAAATGTAAAGATTACTTTATAAGATTTTGTGGGATACTTGTCATAAAAAGGAGGTTAAACTAGTCAAATATCTACCTCCAGAACAGCTGTGATAAGTATAGAAATGTGTTCACTTTTGAACAGCAAGGAAATAGTCAAAAGAACTGGAAGGTTTCTAAACCAGCCAAAGCCGATGTATGAAAAGCTAGTATATACTTTTTTCCCTTTTCCCCTCCTCCTTTGTCATTTGAATCTATCTTATTCCAGGCTGGGCTAGGGGTGGTCACATTTGTAGCATCATGGTACATATTGAAATGAATGGGTTTTGTAGTGCCAGGGGACTGTTTCACAGTTATACTTGGAACAATAAGCAGTAGTTTGTTTTTTCATGCAATATATATATTTGATTTCTTGGTTTTCATCATTTTGATTTGTCAGGTACATTGTAAAAATATCAATTTGTTTTTCTTTTCAAAGGCTAGTACCACCCTGAAAGGACACTCTGCTCCAGTTGGGGGTGATGTTTTTCATGCTACAGCTCCTGTTTCAGCTGAAGACCACTTAGCTCTTTTCAACAGAGTGTCTGCTCAAGGTGATGCAGTTCGTGACTTGAAATCAAAGAAAGCAGCAAAGGAGGACATTGATGCTGCTGTGAAACTCCTGTTGGCCTTGAAAGCAGAATACAAGGAGAAGACTGGACAAGACTACAAGCCTGGAAATCCTCCAGTTGCAGTACCTGCGGTCCAGCCTTCCAAGTGTGCGGCTACTAGCGTGGTTACTGCTGATGATAGCAAAGTTCTTTATGATAAAGTAGCTGAGCAAGGGGAAGTGGTCCGAAAATTGAAAACAGAAAAAGCACCCAAGGTTAGTTGGGGCAGAAATTGACCCCATTTTTGTATTAGAAGACAGCTTTAGATAGTCAAAATCCTTTTTATGCAATGGTCACATATCTGACTTTTCCCTCCTTCACTGAGGATAGGCAAGGGAATTAACTTTGAACATTTAAGAGGTAGCCAAAATATATTGGAGGGAAGAAACTGTTCAAAATGCTGGTAACATAGACCCTTAAAAATAAGAACCAACAGATACCAAAAAAACTATAATTTTACTCTTTTAAACATTGATTGATTGATTGATTGATTGATTGAATTTTTGGCCAACCCCATTAGCTGCATGGCTGCCTAGGCTGGTTACAAACAATAAACAACTATATAAAACATTAAAAGCACACTATTAAACACAATAAAAGCTCACTTATATTGCATCTTAACTTAATCGAACCTACATTTACATAAAAGGAATAACCACAATCTGTTTCATTTTATATACTATTGCACTATACTAAGTTCTTCCTTTTCTTTCTTACTTCCTTTAAACTCTACTTTCAATTCTTATTTTAGGATCAGATAGATGCTGTAGTGAAAGTACTTCTAGCTTTGAAAGCAGAATATAAGCAAAAAACAGGCCAGGAATACAAACCGGGCAACCAACCGAAGAGTTTCCTTCCTAGTTCAGTTCCTTCTGTTGCTCCTTCTTCTGTGCCCCTCTGCCCAGAAGTCAGCAAAAATATTTATTGTAAAGTAGCTGAACAAGGTGAAGTGGTTCGTAGACTTAAGTTGGACAAAGCACCAAAGGTATAATGACCATGGAAGTAAAAGGGTTATTGAATAAGCTGTTTTTAAGTTGCAGTAGTAGGTCCCTAAAATGTACAAAATGAAATTATAACTCAGGGATGTCCTGCTTTGTTTTTCAACCTTTTCATATTGAGGTATTAAATAATAAGTATATTTTGTTTCTTAATGTTTTGAGCTATTGTATGTAACTCAGGTTATTATTTTGTCCAAGCAGAGTAAAACTTGGATGCCAGGGCTTACAAATTAATCTGCAGTTTGAATAGAATCTAAGAGGTAGTGATAATGTGCCATTACTGTTATTTTTTGCTTGCTCACTTGATGGCTTCATAGATACGCTTGTGCATTTGCTTGTGTGAGGGCATGTATGTGTATCTACATGAAGCTTTCAGCTGAACAGGTCTTAATGCAAGCATTCTGATATGCTTCAGGCATGGCTGCTATTCAGTTAATTGGAGCTTTTATAGGAGAGGGTCCTCATGAGTTGTGCCAAAGACACTAGCCTTTCTTATTGCATATGAACATTTTAGAAAATTCTAAAAGGTTTTGGGAAAGACTGTAGGTAAAGGAAACAAACAGAAAACCTCCCATTAAAGCCCACAGAACATTTGGACAAAAATAGTATTGTCACTACAAGGAGTGGGCAAGTCTTTAGTATTAGACAAGGTGTTTATCCAAGATATCAGGGGGAAGGGAAGTGTATGTGTGTGTGTTGAGAGAGAGAGGCAGGAAATGGCAAAGATCAAGCTTTCCTTTTTGGACTAACATTCAAATTCAGTGAACTGTGGGTTTATGGTTTGATTTCTTGTTTTAACTAGCCCAGGTAGATCAAACCACAGTTTGCCCAAGTTCAGACAGAACAAGGAACTGTGGTTTGTTCAGAAGCTTTTGATCTTCTTACAGGTGGAGGGATGGGGAGGAAGGAACACCAAAGCATAAAGTTCATGTGCAGTCTCATTCAGATGACCATATGCCATGGTTTTATTAAGGACATGAGGCAATGCTTGCTTGCTTCCTTCCTTCCGTCCGTCTGTCCTGAACTGAGACTGTGTAGTTTTAAGAAACATTTCCACTGTTACTGATACAATATATTCTCTTCCTGCTTCAGGATCAGATAGATGCTGCTGTGAAAGTGCTTCTTGCTCTAAAGACAGAATATAAGGAAAAGACAAATCAGGATTATAAGCCCGGACATCCACCTACAGCTCCTCCTCCTCTCTCTTCATCTTCTTCCTTATCCTCTTGTACTTCTGATCTTCCTCCTCCTCTGTCTTGCAATGGTTTGACATCTTCTAGCACAATAGACAGAGAAGCTCTGTACAATAAGGTAGCTGAACAAGGAGAAGTGGTGCGGAAACTCAAGGCAGAAAAGGCTTCCAAGGTAGAATAGTGATAAATATTCATAAGTCTGTTGTGATTCCAAGTCTCTATGCATTAGCAATACTGAACCCAAGTTTAGCAGAGGGGTTTTCAGGTGATTTCAAAGGCATTGTGATCCTGGATAACTGCTAGTAATTCTTTCATATATCTGGATTTAATTGTTTGTGGAATTGGGCCATTTTGAGCCACCCTGAGACAATTTTGGTTTGAAAAATAGCATATAAATTCTTAAAAAATAATACTGTGATAGCTAGAAATAGTAGCTACTAATTTAAAACTGTATGTTGCTGTCTTACCTCTTGTATCTTGCCTGCATATTCCAGAATATGTATGTAACTTTGGGGATAAATGCAATTATTGCTTTTTCTTAACAATGTTTTCTACAGGACAAAGTGGATGAAGCTGTAAAAGTCCTCCTTTCTCTGAAAGCAGAGTACAAAGAAAAGACTGGTCAGGACTATAAGCCAGGACAACCACCATCACCTCAGACAAATGCCTTAAGCCAACCCACAAGCACAGAAATCAGTGGTTCTAACTCCCCAGAAGCAAAAGCCCTCTTTAACAAGGTTGCTGCCCAAGGAGAGGAGGTTCGGAAATTAAAATCACAGAAGGCAGAAAAGGTAAGTTGATTAACAGTTTTGTTTATTTGATTGGATTCTGGAATGCCTACTCATTGCATTCATTTTTATTTGTAATTGATAACAACATCCTGACCTCCAGTTGCAAGAAATCCTCTACTTGATGCCATGTGTTCTGTAGTTCTCTAATTTGAATTTTCACTTTGGAATTTTATGACAATTATTTATTGCTCTTGCAGGATACATTAACTTGTTACAGAATCCTAAAGACACCTGCCTGTAATCACAGGCTGGCAAGCAATAGTAGTTGCCTTTCAGATCAGTGGTCATGACACCCTATAACTCAAGTTGTCCTTTACATCTGAGTTAAGCTTAGTTTCACTGTGCCTGAGTTCTGCCACACTGCCTGGAAAAATGCTAGACTTAAGAAAGCCTAATTATATGTTCATACTATTTTGTGGCCTGGATTGTGTAACAACAACTCAGAATATGTATTTCATTGAATTGGGGTTTGTTGTTACATGTGATTCATAAACTATTGTTTAACTATGAATTGCTAACCATTCCCACATCCCAGTGGCACACCATGGGTTTTCTTCCTGGGTTGCTTGTGCTTAATGACCCAGAGTTAAACCACAGTGAAGGACTGTGGCATGTATACTTGACAGGCCATATTCACTCCCTAACTCTGAGTTGTGTAACCACGGAATCGTAACTGTTTTATGTTTGCATAATCTCCATTAAACTATTTCATTATTATCTGTAAAGTACACGACACTTTACAAAATAATGTAAGCAGAAAAGTCTTGATTCCTCTTCTAAGGACCATATCTAAATTTCAATAGGGGAAAATACAATGAGAGGAAGTGAATATATGATGTTGTCTTTTAAAATTAAGACATAGCACGGGTCTATCTGGCCACTAATCTACTCTGATTAGTGGTGGCTCTGCAAAATAACCTTATTCAGGCATTCTGGAACTAGAACAAACTCACGAGAAGGAGCACACCACTCCACCTCCTCCCATTACTGCATCCATTGCCCTCTGCTTGTGGAGGCTGATTGAAAAAGGAGAGCTCCTGTACCTGTGGAGGTGCTCCACGTGAGCCGGGATGCTGGAAGACCTATGCTGTGGCTCTGCCTCCACTGATACAGGAAACTCTCTGCTTAAGACAGTCACTATTCATAAGTAGTGAGAAATGGGATGAGATAGTGAAGTGGGGACAGGACTTGGATGCACCTTCTTTGATGCATTTTCACTAACTTGGATTCAGAATGCCTGAGCTACTGTTTGTAAAAGACCTCCTTTCCGATCCCATCTATCACTTTATTATATTTCCATACCACCCAATAACCAAAATTTTCTGGGAAGTTCACAGAACACAGTATTTCATAAAATACAACAGTATTGTAAGTGCACAACATAAAAAAGAGTTAAGTGTCTTAAACAGAATAAACCTAATAAAAGCTGCTTTTCCAGTCTTTGCTCGTCTATTCACATGTAAATGCTAATGTGTATAACACTGAAAATCCCTAACTGAACCTTCAAGTTACGTTGGATCCTTCCTTTCAGCATGTGTTCGCTGGTTGTATCTCACATAGTTCATGCAGCTAACTTTATTATTTTTGGCTGGAGATGGGGTGGGGAAGGGTGGTGTTATTGCTGGTGTGTCATGGTAATGGTTTCTTTCCAAAGGATAAGATTGATGCTGCAGTGAAAGAGCTGCTTCAGTTGAAGGCAGAGTACAAGTTGTTGACAGGAATAGACTATAAGCCAGTCTCTGCAACCGGTTTAGAGGAGAAAGACAAAAAAAAGAAGGAGAAAGAGAATAAATCTGAAAAGCAAAATAAACAACAGAAAGAAGGTCAGAAGAAAGAAACACTTAAAGATCCATGTGGTGAGAGCAACCTGTCTTCAAATGGTCCAGGAGATGGTCAGGGTCCTAAGAAACAAACCAGGTAAAAAGTCCACATAAGATGTGCTCTGAGCAGTGTGATAAAGGGAAGAATTAAACCAAGAATGGAAACATCTGGTCCTCCAGATTTTTTAAGCCTACAGTTCCCAACAAGTGCTAGCCAGAATAGGATCATGGGAGTTGCAAGCTAAAACATCTGGAAGGCTGAAATTCACTCACTCCTACACTAAGCATTCAAATTTGCTATGTGCCATTTGATGGGGATAATATTAAGTAAAAAGAAACCATTTCTAGTCCAGGTGGTTTTTCATATATGATAGAACACCAGAAGATATTCCTTGTTGTCTTTGAACCACTGTTTAGAATGCATTTAGGATCAGCAATTTTCTAGGCTCTGTGTAAAGTGAGAGAAAGGAGTTAATAAAATGTTGTGATGGCAAAAATGGTGGCAAAATCAGAAAAACCAGAACATCCTGGAACTGGGAAAAATCTAGTAGAGTATACTTAATGTATTAGTATATGACGGACTATGGCAATTTGAATATTTCTGCTGTTACTGTGTGTGTGTGTGTGTGTGTGTGTGTGTATGAGAGAGAGAGAGAGAGAAAGAATAGGTATGTTTAAATTTAAGTTTGGATAGTTTTCCTGATGTAAAAGACCAGTGGATTGCTGCTTTAATAATACAGTAATGTTGTTGCTACCTGTTGGCAGGGGAGGTATTAAATATTGATTTATTTTTCTTTCAAATATTACAGGTTGGGTCTAGAGGCAAAGAAGGAAGAGAATCTAGCTGAATGGTATTCTCAGGCAAGTACATCTCAAGGTTTCCATTCACATACTTTTGCTCAAAATAAACTGCTTGTAAGAACTCTGGAGCAGCTTCTGTTGGTGAAATTAGGAATTATTTTCTGGACTGCTTATGTTTATGAGGCTACTAATTCAAGCTCTCTACAGTGAAATTTGTCCATTGATGGGATTGCTTTCTTCAACAGAACCAGGAAGGCAATTTCCACTCTCACCTGCATTTCCTCAAAATCGGTCATTTCCTCAAAATTTTCCTTTGCAGCAAAATTCTCTAGGTTTTAAAACGGTCCAAATTGTCCTCTGTGTCCTCTTCCTAGTCTTGCACCTTTCCCATGCTATCCTGAGTATGTAGGCGCTTGGGAAAGTGGAAAAGTGCAGTCCATTCCAATTATGGGAATACTGTCAAAAGTAAGGCTTTCTTTTAAAACAGGGCATAACAGGATTTATTTATATATTTTTGGAGAGGGACATATACAGAATCCATGGCTGTGTATGTCCCTGTAAAAACCCCTGGTTTAGTCCTGTTAAAAACCATGCTGATGTAGTTACCCCCTATCCAACCACCCACTAGCTATTAACAGAAAGCAAAATGATGTACTTGAAGCCTCGCTGGCCAGTTAGGATGCCACCAGCTTTGACAAGAGGCACTTAACAGGATGTTAACCAGGCAAAGCTTCAAATTTCTGGTGTTCAGATTTGTGTAGTTGCACAACTCCAAACAGTTGGTGCGACTGTCGCATTGGAGATCACAAGGAGCAATTGCCTCTCCCCACAAAGAGAGAGGAAAAGACTGGGTCTGATCAGAGGCAGGGGAGCAGACAAGATGGTTCTGGCACGAGTTACCTGCAGGAGGCCAATGGGAAATTGAAGGTGACAACCCACAGTGAGCCTGATCGTCTGGGACACCATGGGCTGTTACATGAACAGCCCACACTGTGTAACTTCCTGACAGGAAGAAATCTGTGCCTAAAAACAAAGCCAGCTTGAAAAATTCAGCTATCTAGACTGCCCAAGAGATTGAATATGCAGAAGTTAATATGAACCAAGAGAGCACACTTGGAGAAGTTATTGTACTAGCAATTCGTAAGTTTTACTAACAGATATATAAAATAAACAGATCCTATATAGTACATTTGTACATTTGATAAACTGTTCTGATAAGAGTTGTTGCTGTAGTCTCATACATGGGTTGCAGTTCAATACACAGTTCCATTTACATCAATGGAATATATGTAACTCTGATTTTGTTATAACAAAACAGGGTTGTTGCAAAGATAAGGTTGAGAGGAGGAGGAGGATTATGTAAGCTGCCTTGAGTTTCTTGAAGGAAGAAGGGTGGGATAGAGAAATGTTAAATAAATAAAATGTGACAACTATTTCATTGGATGCTTCCATCTTCCCTCCGTTTACCCTTTCATCTTTTCTGTTTGCTTTTCTCTGGTACAGAGGTGTCTGATTTGAGGGGGGAGAGGTGCCAAATTATCCCACATTGAGCCCTTGGTGGGCCAGATGAGGTCGGAGGACATGGCCATGCCTAATGCTATCATTGCCCTTGGCCTCACGCTTTTCTCTCCCTCCATGGAGAAGGAGCCCCGGCAGAGCTGGCTGCCCCTCCCTGTACCACCTTTGTCTGACCAGGACTGTCCCAAGCCAAGGGAAAGCGTGGCTGCACCTCCCAGGGTCAGCCACCTGACCTTGGAAACACCAGCAATTCCTCCAGGTGGTGGTGCTTGGAACACAAGCAACCCAAGGAGGCTCCATAGGCCAGACCTCTGATTTGGCCCACAGTCTGCATCTGTATTTAATCTTACTTTAATCACAGTAGCTAAGCATTTCTCTTTTCAGTCAGCAACATTCTTCCAATAACACAGACGTATTCCTGTTTCCTTGTAAAGGTGATCACAAAGTCAGAGATGATTGAATACTATGATGTGAGCGGGTGCTACATTCTCCGTCCGTGGGCTTTTTCTGTCTGGGAAGCCATCAAGGACTTCTTTGATAGTGAAATCAAGAAACTTGGTGTGGAAAACTGCTACTTTCCTATGTTCGTGTCTCAGGCTGCTTTAGAAAAGGAGAAGACGCACATTGCTGATTTTGCTCCAGAGGTAAATATTGATATTCTGTGAATTTGAACATTGCGTGCTGTTTGTTTGCAGACATTTAAGCACTGGTTGTAAATTAAATGCAGAGTTTGTGCATGTGGCACAGTTAAAGATAGCTGCATGTGTTCTGTGAAAGGCACCCTCTGACAATGAATTGGGTGGAGAGGGGTTGGTATGCCTAGGAGCCCTGTGTGTGTTCTAGAGTGCTGCTCTCTGCAGGCTCTCGGTGGGTAACTGTGAAAGCAATAATGCATGCAGTTAAATATGTTTATACTCAAACAAAATTGTACTTCCTACATTAACAGGAGTGATATGAAATATATATTAAAATGATGTTTTGTTTATGTTGATTTTAGGTTGCATGGGTTACAAGGTCTGGAAAAACAGAGCTAGCTGAACCAATAGCTGTGCGTCCTACTAGTGAGACAGGTAACATTTAAGGCTTGATAGTAAAACATAGTAGCTAAACATTTCCCTTTCAAGGATTGACTACAAACTCATGATGTTGGCTTCCGGATTTGGTCATTAACTGGAAATATGTAAAGTAGAAAAGACTAAATAGTTTGTTAAAAGGAAGACAAATGGGATGGAAAATACAGGTTGCATCTGGACCTGGTCATCCTTAGAATACATCCATCCAAGCACAGATCCAACTCTTCATCCTATTTAATTTTTGCTTCTAAAACCTTAGTTTTTTTTACTTGTCAGTGCTTAATCTACACTGTTACTTCTTTATTATTGTGAACAAAAGCTACTATGAAATCAGGCTTTCGGAACAAACAGTTGTAAGATTAGTTGCATGATTTCAGAACATATTCTTTTTTTCCCTTATGTTATAGTAATGTATCCTGCCTATGCAAAATGGATTCAGTCACACAGGGATCTGCCAATCAAACTCAATCAGTGGTGTAATGTTGTGGTAAGTACAGGTTGTATTAAGCAGCTAAGTACAGAGTGGGTGTTATCCAGCAGAGCATAGTTGCTAATGTAAATTATGTTGCACAAAGAAAAGCCGCTCTAGCACATCCCCAGTAGAGTTTCCTGTGGAAACTGCATGCAAGGCTTTCCTGTGAAAATTAGCTTAATCCCACTGGCATTGCCAATAGCGTGTTCTTTATGGTATCACATAGGCTCTGGCTGCAAGGTGGTACTGGGTGTAGCTGGCTCCAGCTCCCTCAGTCTTGCAGCTTCTCAAACTGAGAGGCTCAAGGCTCTCTGTCCTGCTCCGATGATTGGATCTTGACATGAATAGACAATACAATGAATTCTGCTAAACCTGCTGAAGGGTTCACCTGACCACTTCATTCTTGATGGCAGGATTTAACCCAGTATAGAAATGGAACCGCTGGACTGCTTCATTACACTCAGAATCAGCTGCCAAGCAGTAGAATATTGCTGCACATCTGCAGCTGAACACTGCCCATTTCAAAGGCTGGAGAGCCAGTTCAGCACTGTATTCACTATTGGTAGCTAACACTGATTAATAAAGCCTAGCAAGTCCTTTTGCTATCTGGAAAAACAGCTTGGCAGAGGTACTGCTGGGTCAAACTACTTGCTTCATGGCAGCTTGGGTCAGGATGCAGAGCAAATTGCAAGGGTCCAGGGCATGGGAGGCAGGGCACCAGGCATATGCACCAGGACCCAGGCAACAGGAGTCAAGACAGCACAAGTTCAGAGTCCAGTAGTCCAAGTTCACAGAGTTCAGAGTCCAATAACATGTCCAGAGTCAGCATCACACCAGTCCAAGGTCAGAGCCAAAAACAGGTAACAAAGCAAGGCACAGTAGTGTCTGATAGGCAATAACATAGTCACACAGGAGAGTGGTCACAAACCAGAGAGACAACACAAGAAGGGTCAGGTACCTTGGAATAACTAAGCAGAGTGGGAGAGGCAGGGGACCCGGGCAAGGCAAAGCAGGAAGAGAAAAAGATGCAAGAACTAGCTGCAAAATACTGAAAGATGATGTAGCTGAGACAGCTTCTGGAGGAAAGAGCCTGCTCTTATAGTTATTCCCCCAGGGCTCCCAAATGGTGCTTGTCAAAGCCCTGTCAGTTACAACAGTCTGGAACTAATGTAGAGCCAGTGTGGTATAGTGGTTAAAAGCATGGGACTGGGACTCAGACGACCTGGGTTCTAGTCCCCGCTCAGCCATGGAGCCAACTGGGTGACTTTGGGCCAGTCACAGACTCTCAGCCCAACCTACCTCACAGGGTTGTTGTTGTGGGGATAAGATGGAGGAAGAGAATGATGTAAGCTGCCTTGAGCCCTTTGTAGGAAAAAGGCAGGATATAAAAAAAACAAACAATCATTCATGCAATTACTAGGATCGTTATTCTGGTGCTAAACCAGCAGATGGAGCCCTGGAGCTGCCCAAATCTTGAAAAGAGGACCGTCAAGGATAAGACATTTTGGAGGGCATTCATTCCTATGGTCCCCATAAGTCAGAGATGACTTGATGGAGCATAATAACAATTTATTTATTACATTTCTATACTACCCAGTAGCTGAAGTTCTCTAGGCAGTTCACAAAATCAACATATGTAAAATAAATAGTATCTTCTGAATATGAAAATATGCTAAAATCAAAATGTAATTCAAATAATTAGATAATATGCTTAAATCGAATAATCTTTGACTTCATTTTGTGAATAGTTTATTAACAAGTAAAATCCGTATGGCTTTGAATTAATAAAGTTTGATTCATTATTAAAAACAGTTCTGGGCAACATTAAACTTGTTTTGAAAGTAAACTGGTTGATGATGATTGTAAGTTTGCATGATGGACTTTCTTGGGTTTTTGTCTTGAAGCGTTGGGAATTCAAACATCCACAGCCTTTCTTGCGTACTCGCGAATTCTTGTGGCAGGAGGGACACACAGCATTCTCAACTTATGAAGAAGCAGCAGAAGAGGTAAAACATGCTGAATGATTTTGATAAATTACATTATTCATCTTCCCATGTTTTCAGAGGACATACGATCGTACCAGCGGTTCATTCAGTCTACTACTCTATTCAAACAGTGGCAAACCAGGTGCCCACAGAATCCCTCGGGCAGGATTAGTGAAAGAGTTCCATTTGCCCAAGCTCCTCAGCAACTGATGTATGTAGGCATGCCATCTCTGATGACACAAGTAGCCCATAGGGCTAGTAGCCATTGATAGCCTTCTCCTCTTTGAAGTTGTCAGTCCCTCTTTAAAGCTATGCAGATTGGTGGCCATCACTATTTCCTGTGGCAGTATAGAAAATACTGTGTAATTATGTGCAGTGTGAAGAAGTCCGTTCTTCTATTTGTCCTGAATCACGAACCAAGCAGTTTCAAGGTTCCTGGTTCTATTAGTATGGGAGAGGGGGAAAAATGTCTCCATCTCCACTTTCTCCACACTATGCATAATTTAAAACACTTCTATCTTGCCTCCCCTTATTTGCCTTTGCCATTTTTCTAAGCTAAACAAGCATAGTTATTGTAATCTTTCCCCATAGGGGAGTTGGTTTAACTCCCTCCAGGACAATAGAAAAATAAATAGATAAATATTACTGAGCTATTTGAGAAGTAGTTTTAACAAACTAACAACTTTGTGTTGTGCATAATTTCCTGTTTATATTAGGTAAAGAGAATCTGCTTTGTATTTTAGGATAATTGTTCCAGGGACAAAAACCAGTAAATCTCTTACCAAGAAGGATACATTGTGACTTTTGGGCATGCCATGTTGAATGCTTTTAGACTTAGTTTTTCCACAGAAGGATGTACAGTGATTTCATTAAATGCCATTGAGTTGTTTCCTGTTCTTGTTAGCACTTTGTAATAAATTGTGGATTCTTGGCTTTTGTAGGATACCACGTTTAAACCAAATTTAAAGTAAGTGCTAAGTTTTCTAACTTTTAATCTTTTAAAATTAATTTTATTACTGCTTCCAGGTATTACAGATTCTTGATCTGTATGCTCGAGTGTATGAAGAACTGCTTGCAATTCCAATTGTGAAAGGAAGAAAGACAGAAAAAGAGAAATTTGCAGGAGGAGATTATACAACCACTGTTGAAGCATTTATTTCTGCAAGTGGGCGAGCTATCCAGGTATACATTAATATGCTTTTAAATACTATTTTAATAAACATAAGGTATCTGGACTGAACCAAACTTTTGCTGTATTTTAGGGAGCAACATCACATCACTTGGGACAGAATTTTTCAAAGATGTTTGAGATAGTCTTTGAAGATCCCAGAATACCAGGGGAGAAGCAATTTGCTTACCAGAACTCTTGGGGAATCACTACTCGAACCATTGGTGTAATGACCATGATTCATGGAGATAATATGGGTTTGGTACTGCCACCCAGGGTAGCTGGTGTTCAGGTGAGTAAAATTGTTGCTAATCCCAGTTTATCTTCTCCTCCCATTCTTGTTCTTTCCTATTTTCCAGAAAGGAGGGAGACACCCATCTAGATTAGTGAATTGTTCTTAAATCCTCTTGGCCTAAGTTAATAATTTCAGTGAGACCTAAGTGCAACTAATTTTACCTGGATGCAACCCACTGAGTTGCTTTGTGCAGCACCTGCTTTTTTCTGACAATCTGTTGAAGATGTGTGGAGGGGAAGCGAGATGATACTGTTGTTACCGTCATACAAAAAGCCTGAGGATGTCTTCAAAGAGCTTTGTCAGTTCTGTGTGTCAGACCTGTCTGCCATTGTTATCCAGTTATAACATTTGACTGTTTTTCTCCTTACATCATCAAAGTCTATTGAAAAACACTGAGAAGTAGTCCTATCCCTCTGAGTGTTTGGTATTTCTTCCCTTCAAATCAAGCAGTCTTGTAGTTTTCCTCAACTCTTGGACAGTTGGGTTTGAAAATGATTACTTAAAAAGCATCCCCAAATTTAGTGCCTGCATCTTATTATTCTGCAGACATTGAAGCATCTAATTGTATAACTTCTGCATCATTATTCAGGTTGTCGTTATTCCATGTGGCATCACTAATTCACTTTCGGAAGAAGACAGAGAGGCCCTGATGACAAAGTGTAATGAATATTGTAAGCGACTACTCACTGCTAACCTCCGTGTGAGAGCGGACTTGAGAGATAACTATTCACCAGGCTGGAAATTCAATCACTGGGAACTTAAGGTAAACATTGTTTCAGTTTTTCTCTCTTTTGACTGATTCATTATTGTCAGTTTGCTCAGTGTTTGTGACATGCATGGAACATAAAAGGAAGAAATCAGTATACCTTACCACCTGTGAACTTCTTCCATAAGTACATGCCATCTTTTGTTGTATCTGTGTTTTCTGACAAATCATCAAATCCAGAGTGGCCATGTGATTCCACCTCTCATTATACACTCTCTGCCACATGTTACCTTACTTCTAAGACTAGGAAAGAATAAAATGTTTTTATAGGTATGAATAAAACATTTAAGATACTTCCATATTGGGACAGTGTCCTTAGGATTCTTTGATTTGCACTTGGTTGGCATATGGAATAATTTTCAAAAATATTTCGTGAGAGTGTCCTCAAAATTATCAAGCGCTTAGGGGAATTACCTTCCCTTAAGTAGCTGTGTTCTGTGTAAGTAATGCAGACATGTAAAGAGCCACACAACATTCTCTTAATTACCTATTACTTCTTAGGGCGTTCCAGTTAGGCTTGAAGTGGGGCCACGAGATATGAAGAATCATCAGTTTGTAGCTGTTAGAAGAGACACAGGAGAGAAGTCTACATTTGCTGAAAGTGAAGCAGTGGACCAGCTTAGACGTGTTCTGGAGGATATCCACACAAACCTTTACAACAGGTTAAACATGGGGAAACCCATTTTCTCTTTTCAGTAACTGACACATTTAATAGAATATATGCTTCAATAATTTGTCTTCTACTTCATCTGTTTCCAAAGGCGTTGTTAGTCGCGAAGTCGTGTCCGACCCATCGCAACCCCATGGACAACATTCCTCCAGGCCTTCCTGTTCTCCACCATCCCCTGGAGTCCACCTAAGCTCACACTGACTGCTTCAGTGACTCCATCCAGCCACCTCATTCTCTGCCATCCCCTTCTTCTTTTGCCCTCAATTGTTCCCAGCATTAGGCTCTTCTCCTTCTCATTAAGTGGCCAAAGTATTTGAGTTTCAGCTTTAGTATCTGGCCTTCTAAAGAGCAGTCAGGGTTGATCTCTAGCACTGACCGGTTTGATCACCTAGCCGTCCAAGGGACTCGCAGGAGTCTTCTCCAGCACCACAATTCAAAGGCCTCAATTCTTCGGCGCTCAGCCTTCCTTATCGTCCAACTTTCACAGCTGTACATTGCAACTGGGAAAACCATAGCCTTGACTATATGCACTTTTGTTGGCAGGTGATCTCCCTACTTTTTAGTATGCTGTCTAGATTTGCCATAGCTTTCCTCTCCAGGATCGAGCGTCTTTAATTCTTGGCTGTAGTCACTGTCTGCAGTGATCTTGGAGTCCAGGAAAATAAAATCTGTTACTACCTCCATTTCTTCCTATCTATTTGCCTGGAAGTGAGAGGACTGGATGCCATAAAAGGCATAGGAGAACATTAGTATAAACTTACAGAATACCCTCCCAAAAGCAGTTCATCTTGTTATAATCCCTTGTTACAATCTTTTCAGTGCCAGGCAAAAACAACTTTATTTTCTAGACATTTTAATAACTGTTTTCATTTGCTAATTTTAGCAGAATTGTTTTAATGTATACTGTTTTAAATTGTTATCCCTCAGCTGTGTACTGTTTTGTGCTATTGCTTTTTCTTTTTTTATGGTTGTGTGTTTCAATTGATCGTTTTTATTGTTATAATGCCTTTTTATCGTAATCCACTCAGAGAACCTTTAGGCCAATTTAGTGGTATACAAGTTTAATAATAAATAAACACCTAAGAGCAAAGCTCTAAATAATTCAGCATCAACCAGATGTTTCTGGGAAGCCTACAAGCAGGGCAGGGCAGCAGTAGCCTTTTCGTACTGTTGTTCTCCAGCAACAGGTATTTCCAAGCCTTCGGGTCCTGGAAGCACCATGCAACCATCCTGGCTAGTAGCCGTTGATTACCCAATTGATTGTGCAGAGAAGACTAGTTGTTACAGTTGAATGGAACTAGGCTTTTATTTCTGCCTTTATTTCCTGCCTTCCTGTCATTTTCTTCACAATGTACTCCAACCACCTCAGATTTTTCTAACAGGTAGAAATATAGGGTGTCAGTTTTGTTGCTAACAAATCAAAAAGTCAACAACATAGTCACATTTGCTCTTTGATGTAACCCAAGCATGCAATCAATAAGAGAAGTTACTCACTCCTTTGACAACTGACATAGAATATCCCAACATTAGCCAATTCTTATATTTTCAGTTTTATTCTTTTACCAAATCTACTAAATATATAGAATCTACTAAATAAATAGAATCAAGTGTCTTTTAAAGTGATCTATAGTCATAAAAGCTTATGCTACAATAAAATACCATGAGGCTTATGTTCATACTCTGATGGAGATACAGGAGCTTCTTTAGATCTGCCCAAGGATTCAAGTGTGCCTACTAAACAATTTCACCCAATTTTAAAAGAACTATGTTATGGTTGTTGTTCAGTGCCCAAAAACTCAAAAGTCACCTTGGGCACATGGAATGAGTCGTGCAGTTCTCTGGATCCTGCCCTATGTTTATAATGACATTAACAAACAACAGAGTACTTTGCTTATAGACCAATCTTAAGTATTTTTATTTACAGCTAAAATGCACTAACTTCCAATTAAGAAAGTTTAGGTTTGTAGTCTTGGGAGTTTTTTCAGTTTAGACAAAAATCTGCTTTGAATTACTACACCTTTATAATTGCCACTTTTAAAGAAAAATAGAGTAAAACTACTGAGTAAAAAAAGTTGGGAAATAACTTTGTGCTTGTCAAGATTGGCATTGAATATCCTAACCTGTGAAAAATCTTCTAGAAGGTCAGTCCCTGAAACTTCACTTTTGTTAAGTCAAGAAATGTAGTCCACCCCTCACCCTTCTCCTTCTGTACCTGGTAGAAAAAACACCTGGATTGTCTGTAACAATTATCACAGTCTGTGATATGTGTATGCATACCCATAGTTTTGTTATCACTTTGCATGACTAAATTTCTTCCTTTTAGAGCTGCTGAAGACCTTAAGAGTCATATGGTGGTGGCAAATACTATGGAGCAGTTTCAGAATGAGCTGGATTCAGGAAAGGTGAGGAACTGGTATTTTGATTAAAGTGCATGCACACATAAAAGCCTTATGGGGCAATGCTGTGCATGATTAGTCCGAAAGATTTGTGATCTATTTCTCTTTGATTTATTTCCCAACCATGAAATGTGCATATATTTTCATATTAAAGGGTAAAAATGTATCAGTCACTTTAAAACCTTGTTAGAGTTTGCAGGATGGACTGAGTGATGTTGCCCTTCATGGTGTCCCTACTTAATCTATCTTGCCCAGCAACCTTCTGAAGGTTCTTTTTTGACAGCTGACAACGTTGACACAGTAACTGCTCTGAGAAGTAGCTGCAGAAAGGAGATGGCCTTAATCTCTCCTGTTTCTGGGCTAGATAGAGACTTGGAAAGTATCCCAGTGGAGGAAAGTAAGAAGTTCCAGCATTACACTTAAAACCCAGAGGATTGCCTTGCTAAGGTGGAAGTTGGCAGCCCACCCCCTTTGGATGCACTTACTTTCATGGGTTTACTCTTGCTTGCTGGTGCTTTCCACTTCAAAGCTAGGCACTTCACACCTGTCAGCTGTTTGCAGTATAGCCTGCATCCAATCTTGCCTCATTACTCTGGTACCATTTGACAGCTATAACTGAGAAGGCAATGTACCAGACAAGATTGCATATATCAGAAAGGCGGAAGGCCATACTTATGCAACTCCAAAGGACAGGCAGTGCTTTCTGGAATCTCTGAAAAAGAAAAGTTACATAAGAACATAAGAAAAGCCATAATGAATCAGCCCAAATGTTCATCTAGGCCAGCACTCCGTACACATGGTGGCAAACCAGCTGCTCACAGGATCCCTCAAGCACGATGGATGCAAGACCTCTACCTGCCCAAGCGCCTCAGCAACTGGTGAATGCAGGCGTGCCACCTCTGGTAAAGAAGGTGGCACATATAACCAGCAGGGCTAGTAGCCATGGATAGCCTCCTCCCTCATGAATCTGTCCAATTCCATTTTACAGCCATCCAAATTGGTGGTCATCACCACTTCCCCAGGGCAGCGAATTCCATATTCACTACGTGAAGAAGTACTTCCTTTTATCTGTCCCAAACCTCCTACCAGTCAGCTTTGTGGAATCACGCTGGGCTCTAGTGTTCTTCATCGTGTTCTCTGTGCATCACACATATATGGGCGCTGTGCCTGTGCAGTGCTTGTTGCTGGGAAGATTTAAGAGCTTTAATAGTTTTTGGTGGGCACTTCACCTTCCCAGTATAAATGGGCGGAGTGCCTGCCCCTTCGCCAGTCTGCTCATGACCGCCGTTTGCCGTGCCTTGAGCCTTTTTGCTTGTCTCCTCATCTTTTCGCAACTACTTTACTCTTTCTGATAATTCTAAATGTATAACTTCGTTTTACCCCTTCTCGATCTAAAACCCTTTACCCATTGTTTGCTACCCTTACTGAACCCTTCCTTTATATCCTTTCCCCTTCCTCCCACCACTCTCTAAATTTTAAAAAAGCCCTTCTATCTTCTTCACCTTGAGCTTTACCTCTCTCCTTTCCACTGTACTTTCCACCTCCTCCTCTCGATGGCACAGCGGGTGGCTTTCCGCAAGTGCACTCAGTGCGGAGCAAAAATGTCTCCCACGGACCTGCAAACCCTATGTCTCCTCTGCCTGGGAGAGGGACATAGAACTGACAAGTGCAGCCACTGCCAATCATTTACTAGGCAGGCTCAGAAAAACCGAGAAAATAGTCTGAGCAAGATGTTGTGGGACCAAGCCTTGGTCGCCATGAAGCAGGTCTCAGCTGATACCGGCTCCTCTGTGGCTCCAGGGTCCTGCAAAAGTGCCCCCTCTCGCCCATCTGAAGGGGACTTGGCCAGTCCTGATGGAAAGCATTCCTCTCATTCTCCTCCGAGGAAACATAAGGAGGAGAGAAAGCATGTAGGCTCCCACCAGTCAGCTTTGTGGGATCACGCTGGGTTCTAGTATTATGGGAGATGGAGTAAAAAGAGCACAGATCACAGAGTGGATATGGGGAAGGCTAGAGACCTTGGGATACTGTCTGGAAGCCTGAGTGGAAGTTGGGGGAGAACAACCCATGGTGTATTTAGTGACTTGCTGGGCACACAGTGAGTTGTTCTGCAAACAAACCACACTGCCTAGCTATTAATCACAAGGCAGGTTGCTATGTTATTTGAATTTTCCCCATTCGTAAGTATACTTTATCAATATACATTAATTCAAGGACTGCAGGATTCATAGCTTCTACTGAAAGCAAGCATTTAATCTTGAGGATTGTCAAAGAATAATTGAATTCTCGTTGTTTATTGTTTAATCAGAATTCCTTCATGTGACCTAAAGTTTGCATTTGTATGTCCTGTAGCATAATCCAAAGTTTTTGCATTGCTGTTGTTTTAAAAAAGCTTCAGTCTCATATGCTCAGTTATAGTATACAGATTGCAGCTGTCACTGCTGAAAGTTTTCCCTCATAGTTAGCGTCGCTAAATAGTTCTTTTTCTATCAGGACTACTGATTCTGCCTTGTATTTTGGCACTGGAGCTAATATGATCTGTGGCAAAAGGTTTGTCATGTCAGCTGTACCAAAGGATAGTATATGAGCTGGCACTAAGTTCTCTTTGTGTTCGCCAAGCAAGTATGAAATGGAAGCTGCCACTCAAATGGTTAAGACAGACACTTAAACTCAGCCATGCTGCTGTTCCAGCAGAAAACTGCCCTGCCACACCTAATAAATAAAGCAAGTTGAATGGTAGATCAGGTACTGTAATTCTTTCAATGAGAATAACTGTAAAATAATTAGAAAACAATATAACTAATGTGTGGCAGATCAAAGGACATGTTGCTTGCGTCAAAGAACTCTCTATCTGATTTAAGTAGAGGCCATCAAGTGCATACAGAGATGTAGAGTGACCAGAGGTTATTGGTACTGATAGGAAAGAACAATCAAGCACTATGAATTATGCAATAAACTAATATCTATGTTTACAAGAATGTTTTATGCCATGTCTGTTGGTTCTACAGTTCTATTGATGCATCTGATTAATGCAGAGCAACCTTTGGCAGACTGACCTATTTTGTTATGATTCTAACCACCGAGAGAGCTTTGGCTATGGGTAGTATAGAAATGAAATAAAATGGTAAAATATAATAATGATTATGGTAATAATAAAAAATTGGGTTCAGACAGCAAAAAAACCTACAGCGGTGTCCCAGCCCAGTTTATAAGCCCTCCGGGGTAAGCTACTCAGTTAGCCATGGCTTGTAGTAGGATTCAAATAATCTACTGTGGCTGAACATATTTTCTTAACCTTGGCACCACACCAAGCAGTGGTCAAGCCCAAAATTAAAAGAGTTCCTTGTTGTGATGTGAGTCAGTACAATTCCCAGGGGGTTAATATGTCTTACAAGCCTGCCCTTTAAATGGGTTACTTCCATGATATGTAGAAGAAGCAACATGTAACAGTGTAGCATTTTAAATATATAGCTCCAGCATAAGCATCCTATTGCTGTTTGTCTTCAAATTAACTAGGCTTTAGAAACAGGTTTAGTATTTTCCACCCTGCTCCTTTCAGCCACTGCCACACAGTCCACTGAATGGAGTCCCAGGAACAGAGTTTTCATGTAATCTGCCAGTGCTTTTGCTGTTAAACTCTTGAGAGGAATTGAACACCTACTAGTTCAATGTTATTCATTGCTTTTTTAAATAAATTTAATTCCTTCATACACTTTTTTCTTTGATAGTCACATAAATTCTGTTGTTTAACTAGGCAAGTCAACTAACCAAGATTTTTGGCCTGAGGACTTGAGTTCCTGAAAGCTGTACCCACTCCTCACGATAGTGGGCTCTCTTACAGGAAACTCAGGGTTTCAACGTGTTTCTTCTGTCAGCAAACATAGGATCTGTGGAAGTCATAATGGAGCAAGTGATACTGAAGCTTGGGCACTCAAATAAGCCTGTATTATGAGAATTTATTAACTTTCCTACGTGCTAAATGTGTTACTGTTGAAGCTAGGTTTGAGTTATGATACATTTTAAAGGTAGAAAATGCCTGTAAAAAGTCTTTATGACTTGGAAAACAAACAGTATAAAGGACATCTTTACTGAAAAATTGAAGTAGTCACTTGAAGTTCAAGAACACACAATGCTTTCCCCATTTGCTCTCCAACCACAAACAAGTAACTTATTCATGTATTCTGCACTCCAGTAACATCTGTCAAATGAGAGCAAGGGGCAATGCATGCAAAGCATGTTTGGCTCTGCATCAACGTGGCCATTTCTAAAATTAGTAGCTTCTAGAAAATAGATGACAACTAAAACATTTTACTCTTAAACATGCCCTAGAAATAATTTTAGATACATATTCAATGAATAGTTTTGAAGAGAAAGCCTTGCATTCTGAATTCTCAAAACTATACTGTAAAAGTGTCAAGGATTAACGCATCATTAGGCTAGGGAGATTCTTCTATTTAACTTAACATGCTAAGTATGATGTGATGTTGGTGCGTTGCACGGACAAGGGTGGATTTGGGCTAAGTTAGTCATCCAAGGTATCATTGAAATCAGTGCATCTTTAGTTACGTGTGACTAACTTTTCACACTGATTTCTGTAAAATCTATGTGTGATTAATTTTCCCTCCCTACAACCCTCCCATCTGCTTCTGCAGGGTTGGATAATCCTATATAGAGGATCTGGGAAGTGTGTGTAGAGTTGCAAGGGAGAGGAAAGCAAACTGAAGTCCTCTACTTGTGCAAGTGGTGGATTTAAGCCTTATTTTAAATCCAACCCATAAGTAGAAAATACATGTAATGAAAATCTGTGTAAGGAGATTTTATGAACTGGTAAAATGACCTTGGAGTGAGGTGACTTAATGTAAGCTAAACTAAATATATTGAATGGAAGAAGAATTACAAGTATGTTTTATAAATGCATTTAATCCAGTTCCCTCACTTAACTAACATATCTTTAGAAGCATGATGTAGATCTCTTCCGTGTTTCATAAGTGTATGAAAGAGGGTCATATCTTTGTAAACACAAATATTTACTAGTACTTTAAAAATGGAGAAAAGGGGGGCTTTTTTCTTTGTTAAATACTGAGAATATGCTTGTAAGCTTTAGGTTCATATCCTCCCCTGTTTAGAGTGGATTTGGAAGTGTAGGAGGAGACTGAAAAATTGTAAGAAACTAGCATATTTTAAGAATAAAAATATTATAAAATGTAGATAGTAATCTTAGGGAAACAGAATGGTAGATTAAAAGAGATTTTTCCCCTTTATCATTCAACAGAAATAATTTTAACATATTCTTTAAATTTGCCTGTGTTACCCTTCTTCAAATCTCTAGCTTTCTGATAAAGTGCTCACTGAGTTTCACCACCAGGGGGTGACTATATTTTCATCAAACGTGTATATTAAAAATCTTAACAGAATGTGCTGACTTTTCTCTTCCATTTGGGGACACTAAACTGGATCGAGTCTGTCTGTTTAACTGAAAATGCTTAGAAACAATTTTATTTCTGACTTCTAGTTAAACAGAAGATGGTATGAGTCACAAAATTCTGTCAACTGATTTATTTCAAGGCAGTCCATCAGACACATTTCATACTTGAGCTTATTTTTTACAGAAAGGGACAATTGTTAAGGTTTATTTATTGATTTTAAACTGACCAGGCTGTTTCCACTATTTTATGTATTCTGTGTATTTTTTGTATTTATATGTGGGATTTTAATGATCGTAAGCCGCCCCAAGGCTTATGCGAAGGGGGTGGCATATAAGCTGTCTAAACAAATAAATAAAAATTTGTGAAGTAATAACATGGCTTATTAACTTTGGAAGAAGTTCTTGTTTTAAAAGGAAAGATTTCCTAATCATATGAATTCAACAATGCATGCTTTTTCCTTCTTAATTCAGATAGTACAGATTCCTTTCTGTGGAGAAATAGAGTGTGAAGACTGGATCAAAAAAACCACTGCCAGGTAAAAGTGTCTATGTTTCAAATATATGCAGAACTTGTCAAATGTATATGTACCAGTTGAGTACATTGTATTCTGGGGCTTTAACATGGGTATAGGTAAAAGTATACGTGAGAATATACACAATTCCAAACAAGTGTGATCTGTCTGAAAGGGTGGGGACTTTTGTTTTAAA
Organism: Varanus komodoensis; assembly: GCF_004798865.1. Classification (NCBI taxonomy): domain Eukaryota; kingdom Metazoa; phylum Chordata; class Lepidosauria; order Squamata; family Varanidae; genus Varanus; species Varanus komodoensis. The sequence continues at coordinate 4,811,404 of NW_025335268.1, read as the reverse complement.
ACTTCAGCAAACAGCTATAAACTGTAGAGCGTTTCCCGTTGAGACTGGCAGTTGCAAGATTTCTACAATGCCAGTACATGAGCAGTCAGTCCCTGGGGAATGTAGGGCAGGATCAGAAGTGGGGCACAAACTGTTCTAATAAGGGGCAGTCTACTAAAGACTTCTTGGCTCCAGATCCATCTATGGTTTTCTGGCATTTCCACTAATTAGGATTCAACAGGCTGCTTCCTCATCTTGTACGTGATTCATTGAAAATCTACAAACAAATCTTTGTGAAAGGCATGGCATTAATTCTATTTTTTTCATTTGTGCAAGGAAACACAGGTTAGGAAGGTCATATCACCTTCTTCTAGTCTAGCGTAAATGTAGTGAGATATTTCAGTGTAGACTGTTTAAACTCAGAGATTTGACTGATAGTAATAATAGATGAGCTGAACATTAAAATAAACCTGTTTTCTTTTTCAGAGATCAAGATCTTGAGCCAGGCGCCCCATCTATGGGAGCAAAAAGTCTCTGCATCCCCTTTAAACCTCTGTGTGAGCTGCAGAATGGAGCAAAATGTGTCTGTGGCAAGAACCCTGCCAAGTTCTACACCCTCTTTGGCCGTAGTTACTAAGCTGCTAGCTAGAAACATCATTTCCTTATCTTTTAAGTCCTCAATTTTTTAAAATAAGGACTGAAATCTTCCCAAATCCTCTCCAGGTTTTTGTTACTTTTTAAAACAGCAACAAATGAAGCCATACAGAGTCATAGCCCTTCAGTCAGACTAGCAGTAATGCTCAGACTTTTCTGTATACATCATCTCTAATAATAAATATGTATTGTCAGCTATCGCTTGGCTTCTTTTTTGCTTATCATGAGAAATAAATGGCAACATATACACGAAGGTTAAACAAATCCTGCAGCAGACATGTGTTTGATGTGATATTTGAAATTTTGTTTAAAAAGCTGTTATGAATTTCCAGAGAGGTAGTTATATTAGATATTGCGGCCAAGAATCTACAGGCTAACACATTTATTATGGCAGAAACTTTCATAGAGTACAGCAAAATGGTCTCTTCCATAGTAAAAAAAATATTAGAATATATGCAAATTCAACTGTGGCCTTTTTAGCAACATATTCTGTTAGCATAACTTCAGCATATTGTGTACGGGCAGAACCATGGCTGATGGATTAGTAAAAGCTCTTCATACTTGAAATGCTGAATACTGAATATTGCTTTCTGAATATTGCTTTCTGGAAAAGAAACTTGAAATGATGGCTGCAAAATATAATTAGACCTTTTGAAACATGATGGCAAAAAATACTCTGAACAGTATTCTTTCTCAGGTTTGCCTCTAAGATAAGATGAATTGGTTTCAAATTTGTAGAAAATAACTATGCTATCAATAATCTTAAGACTAAGCGTAGTCAGAGAAAGGCTGCTTAATACTGCTGGTCAAGTAATGCATTTGATATCCTAGAATAAACTTTTGAGTGTTAATATCAAGAAATAACGATGCCAGTTTAAAAACTAGTGTTTCCATGTTTTCTGCAGAATAAGTTCATATAGAAGTATTTGAATATAGAAATTATTCTGTGGAAGAAACAGCATAAGAGTGTCTGTAGCATTTTGTGATCACTGTCTATCACTGTCTGTAGCATTTTGTGGTCAGAAACCAGTTACTGGGTGCCTAGAACGGGTAGAAATGCTCAAGTCCAAACATCACTGAAAGCTCTTTTTTCTATTTGTAGGTATTTTTATTCTGTCTCTGTGCTTGATTTGCATATTCAGTTGGATGTTCCTATAAAGGAATGACATCCGATTCCTTTGCAGATGCATAACACTGTAGAATAAGCTGGGACTCCCACACACTTTCTGCCCCACCACTTCTAGTCCCTTACTAGATCTTGAGTCTCTCCGCTTAGTTCCATTACTAATATTACAATGGAGGGCAGTGCTGTATTTCAAAGACCTATCAGAAAATTATCCTCTGTCTGAAGGTGCCCTTGGTTTGACTGACTGTCTAGTATTTGCCTGGTGTAAAGTCAAAAAACTGTAAAGTGCAGATTGGAGTAGCATTTAGACTGCAGACGGAGCAGGCAGCTGGGTAGTCTCTCTACTATGGTGAGATGTCTTGCATTTCTGTTTCATTTTTGTTTAACTTACAGCTATTTTTCATTCTGTCCCCATGCCTACAAATTTGCCTATTCACATATTATGCAGATTAGTATCAGATTTTTTTTTTTAGTAATGCAGTTGCTCTTTACTGATAGTGCCTAAGTGGTCATCCTAGCCTGGAGTCTTTCCATTGTACTTCTGTCCAAGTCACTGTTTTGGTCCTGCCTCTTTTTAATCCAAGGGCCTCTTCAGAGCAAGAACTCGCACAGAAACAGAGAGTGGCCTGCTCTGATGAGGATAATTTTTTAAATTGCATGTATAGCCTCACCCCTTCTTTTGGTTAGGTCAGTGTGGTTCTGGCAACAGAGGAAACTTACAATAGACCTCTGCACCAGTAAACTACTGCACCTAAATTTCCAGTAACATCTGCAGCAGCACTCACCAACCCTTCAAATTGCTTTCTACCAGTTTAAGGTTTCTGTCAAAAACCAAGTGTTACATTGTCTTGCAGACTTGAATGAACTCACACATACTCTGACAAGACACAAATGTGCACAAGGGTTCTATAGACATGGGCAGGGCGCATGCTTAGCTGGCACTAATTCCCAACCCAAAGATCCGCACACAGACAAGGATAAAGAGGATCTCACCACTCTGACACATACATGGTTGCAAATGCAGAAGCTCATTCGACCATATTTGCTAGGCAAAGCATCAGTTAAGCATTGCATTGCCTGAGGGTACTTCCACCTTTTCCTTGAGTTGTGCCTTGATGGGGCAAAGAGCTGGGTTCTCAGCAAAGCTGGGATTCAGGTTGGAGATGTCCTTGTCATAGGTGAACTGCTTGAGGGGCCAGGGGAGTGGTAGGTTGCGGTGACAGATCAAAGCCTGGTAACGAAGAGTACCTAAGGTTCATGTGAGCAAGGAGGAAGAGAGTGAAGGCCTTGGGACAAGGATTTGGAGTCCAATCTGTACATACAGGACTTTGTTCACAAGGCATCCCTCCTTGATGGTGCCCCGAGTTTGCCTGTGGAGCAGCCCACTGTACTGTTACCCTGTGTTTCAAGCCAACTTCTTTATGGAGAGCTTGTCTTGAGAATGAAGAGTGGAGGGGGTTTGATAAGCAGGAGATCTCGGGTGCTGCAAGTTAAAAAGGTGCCTTGCCAGTAACTTCTGCTAGCAGATGTAGGCTGCGCAAAGGTAGCTGAGGCTCTGACCACGAACAAGTGAACGCTGTTAGCTGAGGACTATGGAAGTGATGGCTTGACATGCTTGGCGAGGGCTGCACTGGGAAGGCTGACCTAGGTCAAGCCCTTCTCCCCGCTCACTTCCATCCCCAGCACCCAATTAATTTCTGGATATAATAAAGCAAGTGTATTGGCTGTGTGCCACATTAAGCCAAACATTAAGCAGGAGGAACTATTGCTATTGGCTAAAATAGTAACACTACAGCCAATGAAATAAACATAAGCACTTATTAATTTGATCGCTTGGTGGCCATAAAGAATAAGTCACCAGTGTAAAAGGGTACAGAACGGAGCCTTCTCCCTTATGCACTTCTAGTATAGCAGCCTTCACAAGATAACCTCTTGCTTAATTGGCCTTTAAACGGGTTTTATTGTTTTAGTGCATCTTATAAAAATTAGCTCCCAGACACAAACAGCTGAGCCAAGAAAAAGGCAGAGCCACAGAAACGTTTCTTGCTAATGCCATTAGGACCCTTCTGATAGACACAGGGATCACAAGGAAGGCTTCAGCCATGGGCCGCTATACGGGAAGAAGCAGCAGGCTTTTATTTATGTGCATCATCAGCTTCTTGCTTTTCCTGGTAGAAATGTCGGTAGCCTACATAGGCAACTCTCTCTCTCTAGCATCAGACGCTTTTGCGGTGGTGTCCCACTTGATCTCCATGATCATCGGCTTGCTTGGCGTGCGGTTCAGCCGCATCAGATGGCACAGGAGCAGCACCTTTGGCTTTCCCAGGGCTGATGTGGTGGGTGCCTTTGGCAATTCTGTCTTTGCCACTGCCCTGATGTTCAGCATCCTGATTGAAGCCGTGAAGCGATATCTCAACCCACAGAAGACCGAACAGGCGCTGTACGTTCTAATTGTTGGGGTCGTAGGGCTGCTCTTCAATGTGCTCAATTACATTGTCTTTATGGACTGCTGTTACTGCCGTGGCTCTGTTGACCAAGACGAGGAAAATGGTGAGTCATTTAACCAAGCCGTAGCTAATACTTGCAAATATACAAACAGCAATCAGAAGATGACTGCTTTAGTGGATTCCTTGACAGAGACCCTGATGTTCTTCAGTATTTTAAATAGCAAAACATATTCTTTGATTAAAACCCATTCTATGCTACCCTTAGCAGCAACACACATGTGAACTGATCATATGTTGGATTGTTCTTATGTAACTGAGATATACCAGGACAGAGAAATGTCATTTTTGCAATTAGGTGACTTTTGCAATCATAATAACATAAGAGGACAATGCTGGATCAGATCAAAACCCCCTTTAGTCCAACATTCTCTTTTCACAATGGCTAAATATTATCTGGGAAAGCCTCTAAGTAGCACATGAGTGCAGTAGCTTTTGTCCTCCTGCTTTTGACCCGAACAATTGGTATATATGATTGTAAGCCATCCAGAGATTAGAGTAATGGCCAAATTTCATTCAATCATTCATTCATTCATTCATAAATAGGCCTCCAGTACCGGAGGTAACGTTTAGTCATGACTGCTGGCCAGTGATAACCTTAACGGGTGGCGGGGTGGCTGAGTGCTGAAGGCAATGGACTCAAAATCTATTGTGCTGTACATGCATGGGTTTGAATCCCATCATCAGCATTAAGTTTTTGTCACACGGAGATGGGTAGAGACCTGTTCTCTCCTGCAGAGGAAGGCAGGACGCGCTCCAATGGAGCAAAGCTCAGGGAGCCAAGGTTCCGTTTTGATGCCAGGAAGCACTTCCTGACAGTTAGGACCCCGAGGGTGTGGAATGGGCTTTCATGGGAGGTCGTTGAGGCCCCATCAGTGCGGGTGTTCAAGGATAGGCTGGACGTCCACATGGTGGGCATGTTGTGAGTGGAACCAGCTGGAGCCGGGGGTCAGACTAGATGGCCCGGGAGACCCCTCTGACTTGTTCTGTTTCTATGTTTCTATGTTATCTTTCATGAATCTGCCCATTTCCCTTTTAAAGCTGTCTAAGCTGATGGTCATCATGACATTCTGTGGGAAACTCATGCGAATCTACCCTAAGTTCTCCTTGACCATGTGCCAAGAGAGATGAATCTTCATTAGAAAAGCAATATGTCAAGAACTTTGTATCATTTTTCTAGATCTTGGTTGAAGCAGCGTAATGTGAAAGACATAGCTGTTTTTACTTGTACCTGGATGTCCAAATTCATACAACCACTCTTGGGAATGTATGTACAGATACGGTTACTGACTTTGTCAGTATCAGCACTGGCATCAACCTATTGTGCATAGCGCAACTTTCTTTAGCCAAGTAATTGGGAGCAAGGAAAAAGTTTGGCTAGATGGAATTGCTACTAATTAGGACTTACTAGATGAGGATTGGCAATATGGGACTGGAAGTTCTGTGTATGTGCATATACTGGCTTCCAATACTATGCTAAAGTGGGATGCAATATCAAAATTGGGAGGGCATCCAAAGGGATAAGAAAAAATGTAATGGATGGTAGGGCATCTCCTGTAATATTGTGTGGGAAGCACATCACTGAGGTGTGAAAAACAGAGGTACATTTTGTTCATGTATTTGGGGATTCCCTGTCAGCACCTGAAAATTCTCAGGGAACCTACACAATAATGATTCTTCCCAGAGCCAAGTTATGGACAGCAGGTTCTACTGTAGTTAAAGGGGAAAGTGTGGCACCTACTCCATCAAAATACAATGTACAAGCATTAGATTCTTAAGCATCCTAATTGCCATGAATAGAAATGGAATTACGGGAGTTATAATTATCATTCATTTCATTTCTCTACTCCCCAATAGTTGAAGCTCTCTGGGTAGTTACCTGTGCGTAAAACGAGTACAATAAAATACAAAGAAATGCCATAAAATCTTATCAAAAGAAACATACAAAAATTAAAAACAGCTAAAATATACAGGGAAGAATTGTCCCGCTAATTAAAAAACTCCAGGATGGATAATACCCCCAAGCACTTGGATAAGCAAAAATATCTTTAAAACCCTTGGCACAAATGGCAATCTTAACATGGTGCTGAAAAGATGACAAGGTTGGTGCCAGGTAGGCCTCAGTGGGAAGGTCATTCCATAAAGTGTGTTGGGGAGAGAAATATTTTCTGTTAAAAGTGAAGTTCAGTGGAGGGTAGATTGGTCATTTGAGCCAGGACAAATCTTATTGCAATATGGTTGGTTTGAATAGTTCACAGAATATTAAAATAGTATGCTTTCTCTCACTTTTTCTTCCACCCCTGCCTCAGGCTACTTTTCTAAAGATGACCCTGTGGTTCCTCCCTTTCCTGCTTTAGGTAAGTCTAGAAAATGTATTATTCTATATGAACAAACAGTGTAAGTAGAATTGTTGCTGGAAAGTGCAGCTGTGAGTCAGAGCACTCAATCACCACAGTACAGGAGAATGGAAGGAGAAAGCCTTGTCTCATGGTGCCTTGAAATTAAATTATTTACCCCATGAATCTAACGGGCACAATGCTATGTCTGCTAGATGCTGTCCAGATGGCCATAGGAGAAGTTGGAGTTCCAGCTCTGACATCAGAAACATGTTCTGAGGTTGGCACTGGACCTCGGAGCACCCCCTCTCTGCTCTGGTAGTCAGTGAAGTACTTCCTGTACTGACTATTTATTTATTTAGAAGGCTTCTGTGCCACCCCATTCGCAGACTATAGCTCCAAGGGTGGAAGACAGACCTTAGAGCCAGCTCTGGAGGGTGGGAAGGAGGGCAGGGAGGAGAGGATTGAGGTTCTGTCAGGATGCAAGGTGTCCCAGCGGGGCCTCTGCCTCTCCTCCTCATAAGCCAACATTTAGATGGCCGAAGTCAACCATACATATTTTATAGGATGGGAGAAACATGGAGGTGATCTTGGCCTCCATACTGCTGCCATCTTTGATGGGATGCCCATAAACCTTTGAGTATGGAGGATTATCGGTAGCTATTGTGTGTTGTGCAGTCTGTGAATTATCTTGATATTTGGCTAAAATTCTAGAAGCTAAGTTGGAATTCCATGCAGGAGTTGAGGCAAGACCTTAGGCTTAAATACCTGGACAGCAGCAGGTATAACCTGACCCCACAGTCCCCGGTAAAGAAAAAAGAGAGAGAAATGGCCTTGATGGTATTCTGAGTTCTCTATATTACAGCCTGTCTAAGGGCAGCCTGGGAAAGATTGTGATGAACCCTGCGCCCAGATATTTAAAGTGTTTGACTTGATCAATATATTGACCATTGATTGTCCACTTTTTAAATGCTACATGCCAATGAAAGACCATATTTTTGTTGTACTCATATGTATAGTTAACTGATTGTCTTTGCAATAGGTCATAAATACATGCATTAGGCATTTAAGTCCTATTTTTGATAATGACAGCAGAGCAGCATCACCTGCATGCAACAGTACAGGACATTTGGGCTCCACCAAATTAGGTGGATGGAAATCTGGTGCAAGACAATACCCAATCAGATCATTTAAATAGCCATTGAATAACATGGGGTCTAGTATACAACCTTGGTGAACACAGTTGGTGACAGAAATAAGTTTGTCAGATTCCCTTCTGTCATGGATGTCACACCCGGATGGAGGCATTTGGTGCCCTGGTAGAGGCGTTTGATAAGATAGAGGAGTCTCTTATTTATAGAAGTATGGAACAACTTTAACCATAGTTCATCTGTAGGGATAGGGTCAAAGGCAGATTTTAGGTCTACACATGCCTTTAGGTCCTGTTGGTGGGCGGTTCAGCCTTCCAGGTAAGTGATTTCAGCCCTGTACTGGATGGGGTTGCACTCTCCATAAAGGATAGGGCTCACAGTTTGGGAGTGCTCCTTGACCCAGAGCTGTCCCTGGAGTCTCAGGTGGCAGCAGTGGCGAAGAGCCCTTTCCTTCAACTTTGGCTGATCCACCAACTGCGCCCTTACCTGAATGGCATTGCCTTGCAATGGTGACCCATGCTCTGCTAACTTCCCAGTTGGACTATTGTACTATGCTCTACATGGGGCTGCCCTTGAAGACGGTTTGAATACTTCAGTTGGTTCAGAATAGAGCTGCCAGGATGTTAATGTTAATGGGGACAGGCGAGAATTCACATATAACGCTGGTCCTCTATCAGTTACACTGGCTGCCAATTGAAGTCCAGATCCAATTAAGTTGCTGATGATGACCTATAAAGCCCTAAACGGCTTGGGTCCTGGATACTTGAAGTACATCTTCTCTATGTGCCCTCCCTCCCCTTGAGATCTGGGAGCCCTCCTTGAAGGAGATTAGAAGGGTGACTACCCAGAGAAGGGCCTTCTCTGCAGTGGCACCCCGACTATAGAGAGATTCACCTGGTTCCGACATTATATTCTTTTCAGTGTCAGGCATAGCCCTTTTTATTTTCCCGTTGTTTTAATGTTCAATTGATTTTAACTGGGGTTTCAGTATTTCAATTGTCAGATGCTGTGGTGTTTTGTTTTATTCTCCTCGGTTTTTTATAAGCCATCCCAAGAAGCTAGTGGGGGACAGGGTAGCAAAGCTTTGAATGAATGAATGAATGAATGAATGAATGAATGAATGAATGCAGTAAAAAGACCATTGCCATAACATGTCATATATTTCTCATCAAGATGGTTTAAGACAGGGGTCTCAAACTCAACTTACCTGGGAGCCGCTGGAAGTAGAGTCTGGGTGAGGCTGGGCCGCATCAAGTATTCCACCACCACGGTGGTAGTGGGCCGCTCATCTGGAGGCCGGCCCAGGCACTGCCGGCGCTTTGAAGGCCACAGGGCCCCTCCCCCGTGTCCTGCCCGTCCCGGCAATTGGCCCACGGGCTTCGAGTTTGAGACCCCTGGTTTAAGATAATGCAGTGATCTATCATGATCTGCCCTTTTGAAAGTCCATCTGTTCATTTCCCAAGAGTCTAGTCTTTGATTTAAATAACTAGCATATAGCTTACCCATGACCAAAAGTAAGCTCACTGGTATATAATTGGATGGACCCTTTCTATTTTCTTTCTTAAGATAGGTATTCCTATGGCCTCAGCCCAGACAAGAGGGAATTGACCTGAATTATGAATGTGTGTGAACAGATTTGCTAACAGGGAGCCCGTTTATGTTAGTCTTCAACATTTTGGGGAGATCAGAACCTATTCCTGGGGTCTTACCTGATTTAATACAGTTGATCAGGGACTTTATTTCAGTCTGAGTACCTGGATCTATAGTGGGGTGTCATTTGAGTCTATGGTGAAGGATCTATCCATTGGGCACTCTTTTCCACCCCCAAGTAAAGCAGGAAAATGCTTTTCCCAGCTGTCGGCTGAGATATTACAGCAAAGTAGGTTTGATGATGAACCCAGAGCATTTCTTGGTTACAAAACTTGATATTCATACAAAAAGATAAACATCATACAAAAAGATAACAGATAGTCACACAAGGTCATGAAAGAGGGGAACAAGATTCACAGCTGGGCAATTATTTTATTAGAACCAACCAAATTTGAACTAGAAATGTCCCCATTCTCTAGAAGTCTTAATCAGGCCAGGTGATACAAAAAGCCAGGGTTGGGGAAAGAAACAGACAAACTCCAAAATACAGCCAGATATGGTCACGAGATCTGAAGTTTAGATACAGACTCGGATGCAAGGTGAAGGCTTCCAGCCTGAATGAATTAGTCAGTGGTATGTGTTGCAGGTATGGCTTAGCAATGAATTTTGATATTCATACTTTTCTAAAGCCACTCTGTAAGGTGGGATGTTAGCAGTGAGAAGCCTGCTAATGGTGCACATCATAAGCTTCCATTAAAATATAATTGACTCTTCACAAAGTGTTAGCTATGCTTAAAGGCACATGCCCAATTTATGTGGAGAAATGGTGAAGCTCTAATCCCTGTGTGATGTGAAACAGTGAATAGAAATGTAAAATCACTAGAATCTTCTTTGAGGACTCATGGTTCCCTGCCAGATATTTAAGAATTCCTCAGCAGGCCAATGAGGAAATGGTTCTTGGGAAGCAGAATACTGGAAAACTATGCTAACATGTAGGCATTAGCAGTTACTTTATCTAATCATAAAAAGCTTTAGTCACTCTTGCGGCCAAAGTGCACTTGTAAGCTTGAAGGTATGTGTCCGGGGGTTGGGGTATTCCAGTAAAATATCCACACCATCAGTTCAACTTGGAGAGCTTGCATGGACTTTCCTCCCCTGCAGTTCAAGAGCAGTGGGGCAGATTCTAAAGCACATCTTGCAAGATAGGCAATCCAGGTCTCTTCACATTCTGCCGTCAGTGACAGCTGTGCAAGCTGCTGACATCAGTGGATGCAGGGATATCATTTTCTAGATGTTAATAATCTGGTTGTTGTATAGCTACCAATTAATAGGATTTGCACTTGAGTCATATTGATTTAAGGAGTCATTTAGACATTAATAAAGAAAGAACATGCCAGCTGATATAATCCATGCAAACTACAGCTTGAGGGGTCAATTTTCACAAAAGGTTTGCGGTGCACAAAAATGTTTTATGTATACCTAAAAAACTAAAACATGAGAATGACGAACTTTTTAAAAAATGCATCATATACTAGGTGCAGTTGTCAAGAACCCAGGATCGCTTAAAGTCTCTTCATGAATGTAGCACTGATTGTTCCATTACAGGAAGCAGAATTCAGGTTGCTGGATTTCTTTATAAAATCCTACATCAGGTCCAATTCAGCAGTGGCATTTTTAAAGTGCTAAACTGGTTAATAAACCTCATTGCAATTTAGCGTGCAGCCACTACGGATTGCAAAAAGGGTCAAAATTAGCTTCAAAGTAACCTCAATTTGACCCCTTTTGCATGCCATGGTCAATTGCTGCTGAAATTTGACAAAAGAATTGCTGGTGGGGGGTTGGCTGTTGGCTGTCTCCTTGTGTGCAGCCCATGAGGTGTGATCCAAGTACTTCTGGGTCAAAGTAGCCCCCACTGCCCAAAGTTGGAAACAGTTCTTCATCGTGGCCTCTGTCCATCACACATATGGGTACTGCGCCTGCACAGTGCCTGTGGCCAGAAGATTGACAGCTAACGGTTTTTGGCGGGAAGCTCCACTTCCCCTCCCCACTGTGGCCTATAAAGAGCAGAGTGTCCACCATTTTGTTCAGTCTTTGCGACCGCCGTTCGCTGTACCTCGTGCCGCTTTTGACTTTCGCTTCGACTGTTACCTTGCTCTCGATTGTCCTTCTTTCCCAGTTTTTTCTTCTCCTTGCTCCCAGTTCATTGTTCCGCATAATTTTTCTCTTGTTATTTCTTCTTTTGATCTATCTATCTAAATACACACACACACACACACACACACACACACTTACCCTCTGCACTATCCCTCTCTTCTTCTTCTTCTGCGATGGCGCAGCGAGCGGCTTTCCGCAAGTGCACGGACTGCGGGTCAAAAATGGCACCAACTGACCCGCATGACCTATGCCTCCTCTGCCTGGGAGAGGGGCATAGGACGGATAAATGCGCATTGCCTGGCCTTCTCCAAGCAGGCCAGGAAGAACTGCGAAAACCGCCTCCGGAGACTCTTTTTGGGATTGGAATCAGACCTGCTTGTTGCCGTCCCAAAACCTGGCTCCGCTTCTGTGGCCCCACCCTCACAGCCTTTGGATGAAGGTGCGTCTGCTTCAGTGGCTCCCTCTGCTTCACCTAAAAAGAAGCACGAAAAGCGGAAGCATACAGACTCCGAGAAGTCAGCAGGCCATAAAAAGGCCAGGAAGGAGAAGGTCTCCAAGCCTCCCAAGAAACCCAGGAATTCGGACCGTCCAGACCGTCCCCGACATCAGGACTCGGAACTGATGGGCCCCTCGGTACCGGTGGCGCTTATGGTACCGACTCCGCCCGAACCGGTCCTCCAGGAGGCTATGCGGGTTACCCCTCAAGGGTCTCCCCACCGTGCAGTTGACCTCCCGCCTGCACCCCTTTCAACTCTACGGGGTTCAATATCTGACGGGGAAATCCAGGACTCCCCTCCTAGGGCGAGGTCACCAACACCCAAGCCCGCGGTCACAATGGAAGCGGACGTTTGACTGTCCCCACCGGGGAGCCGGAGGAGCCGCTCTGTAGAGCAATGTCCGGAGGGCTGGCGTCGCCCCTACTACCATACTTGGGGTGATTCGCTCTCCGTAAGGTACTACCCTGCTCCCAGGGCACGATCCTCTCCTCCATCCCGTGACCAACCGCGTTCATTGGATCCGAGGCGGGTGTCACCTCGATCCCCACAGGGTGGAAGCAGCCACTCCTTCTCCCCAGTGGAGTCGTCATCTTCGGCCCCACTCTACTATGGTGCCAATTCGGCCAACTCGGAGGTCGACTCAACCTCTCCGGATGTCGCTGTGACATCCCAGGGTCCTGTGTCACCTGATGAGTCCCACGTCCTCAGCCGACATCCAGGAGATATGAGTCGATGTACAGGGTTCGGGAGGAGGACATCTCCTTCCTCCTCCAACATCCCAAACCGAACTCTGCGGTCGTCGAATCTTCGCAGGGCAGAGAGGCGAGAGGGCACACGGCACCGAGGGATAAAGAGGGCCGAAAAATAGACTCCCTGGCTAGGCGAGTCTACGCTGCTTCAGGCCTGGGTCTCCGCATATCAAATTACGAGGCGACGTTGGCGAGGTATCAATACTTTATTATGCAGTGCCTGTACAACGTTGCCTCCACCCTCCCGGACCACCAGGGTGACCTCGCGAAGGTCCTGATTAAGGAAGCCATGCAGGTCGCGGTGCAGCAGTTATCCACGGCGAGGCACCACGTGGATACTGACTCACGGGCCTTGGTCGGTGCCGTTTCTCTCTGAAGGCATGCATGGCTTCGGAATTGCAATTTTCTGGAAGAAACCAAGCGCCGGATAGAGGAAATGCCTTTTGATGGATCCGGGCTTTTCCATTCTCGCACCGACCACAAGCTCAAGAAGCTGCATGAATCGAGGATGACGGCATGCAGGATGGAGATACAGTCCCACACCAGACGTAAGTGGTCCTGGAATCGTCCATCCTACAGGCAATCATATCAACCGAGGCAGCAGCCACAACACCGCCAGCAACAGCAACAGCAGCGCCACTGTCCTCAGCCCCAACAACGCTTCTAACAAGGCCGCCGTCGTTTCGACGATCGGAGGCAACGTTGATGGGACTGGCGAACCATTCCTCACGCTCCACCAATACCCACCCCCCTCTCATCTGGGGATTGGCTTCGAAGCCGACTCCCCATTTGGGAGTCCATCACATCTAATCGGTGGGTATTGTCCATCATTCAACACGGCTATCGAATAGAATTCGACATCGTTCCTCCATCGAGTCCGATCCGGTCCACTTCATGTTCACCGGTACTGCTCGACGAAATACACCAACTTCTTCGTAAAGGAGCAATTTGTCAAGTATTCCCATCTGACAGACGCCACGGATTCTATTCCAGATACTTCACGGTCCCTAAGCGGGATGGTGGTCTACGTCCGATTTTGGACTTACGGAACTTAAATAAGTTTATTGTACCGAAAAAGTTTCGTATGACTACCCTTCAAAACATTTTGCCATTGCTAAGGAGAGAGGATTGGTTCGCCTCATTGGACTTGAAGGACACCTACTTCCATATTTCAATTCACCCAAGTTACAGGCGTTTCCTTTGTTTTGCGGTTGCAAGCCAACTTTATGAGTTTACAGTTTTGCCTTTTGGACTGGCTACGGCTCCGAAGGTTTTTACCAAGTGCATGGCTCCTGTCTGTGCCTTCCTACGCCTCCAGGGCATACAAATTTATCCATACCTCGATGACTGGCTGTTGGTGTCACAGTCCAGAGAAGGACTCCTTGCGGCCATCCATACAACTTGTGCCTTGCTCAATAGCCTAGGCCTACGTATTAATACCGAGAAAACTTCTCTTCTCCCGACACAGACGCTCACCTTCATTGGCGCCTGCTTGGATTCGACGTTGGAAAAAGCCTTCCTCCCTCAGGACAGACAACAGACTTGCTCGCCACATCCATCGAATCCGATGAGAGGGAACGGTCCCGGCGAGGTCTATCCAGAGAATCCTGGGGCATATGGCTTCCTCAGTTGCTGTAGTTCCACATCCTCAAAGAGATTCACAGTCAAGACTGATTCGGATCCCATCTTCCGTGCTTCACTCTCTGCATTGGTGGTTGGAACCGACCAATCTTACGGTAGGAGTCCCCTTCAGGGCGCGACCTCCTACGATAACCCTTGGCACCGACACGTCTCTTCTAGGATGGGGAGCGATATGCTCCGGCCTATCTACCCAGGGTACGTGGAATCGTCTAGAATCCACGAATCATATCAACTTCCTAGAACTACTGGCAGTTTTCAAGGCCCTGCGCTCTTTTGAGGACATCCTTCATCATCATATTGTTCAGATAACTTCGGACAATATAGCTACCGTCTTTTATCTGAACAAGCAAGGGGGAACAAAGTCACCGACTCTAGCAAGACTTTCTATGAAAATTTGGGACTGGTGCATCCGGAGACACATCACGCTGATGGCTGTTCATCTAGTTGATGTAGACAATGTGCAGGCGGATCTTCTCAGCAGGCACATGTTCACCTCTCATGAGTGGGAACTGGATCCCCATATGCGCAACCACCTTTTCCGGCGCTGGGGGTTTCCCAACGTAGACTTATTCACTACCCAACAGAACAGGGTGTGTGAGGCTTACTGTTCGAGAGCGGGAATCAGACATGCATCCCTAGGGGACGCATTCATGATCCCTTGGAACAATATGAACTTCTACGCCTTCCCTCCGATCCCTCTTCTGATGCGGGTCATAGCAAAGATAGTGCACGACCGGGCATCGGGGATACTAGTTGCCCCTTGGTGGCCACGTCAAGCGTGGTTTGCGAAACTACTCGACATCTCTCGCGGGGAATTTCTTCATCTTCCATCGCTCCCATATCTTATAACACAGGTGGACGGCACATTTCACCACCCGGATTTGCTCTCATTGAACCTAACAGTGTGGCGAATTCGATGATTGACATTCCATCGGTGCCAACGACGGTTTCAAAAGTTACGAATCCAACAGCTTCTACTAATCTGTCGGTACCGACGATGACTTCGACCACCTCGGATCCAATTGTCAAACCCAATCACTCGGGTGCTTCCCCTTTCTCTGGTCTCTCTGTACTATCCGGTTCGAGACAAGACCTGTCGAATCCGAATCCGAAGTTTTTGCACCCTGATATTCAGCATATCATTGACTCTGCCTTAAAGCCATCCACAAGGAAGTCATATAAGGCTAAATGGAAACGTTTTTCTGCCTTTGCCGAGTCGCGTTCGTTCTCTCCATTCCTCTCATCCATTCAACAGATTCTTCAGTTCCTCCTGGAATTGCACCATTCCGGACTGAAGCCGTCGTCCATTAAAGTGTATACAGCCGCAATAGCCTACTACCATGGCTTAATCGATGGATCACCTCTGTTTTCTCATCCTATCCTCAAAAGATTTTTGAAGGGACTATATAATTTTAACCCATCAATTAGACCGGTTATGCCCACATGGAGCCTCTCTGTAGTTCTACAGGCCCTTATGAAGGCCCCCTTCGAAACTTTGGCGACAGTGGATCTTCGATTGGTCTCTTGGAAGACGGCGTTTCTTGTAGCTGTCACTTCAGCCCGGAGGGCCATTGAACTTTGCACGCTTCGCATAGACCCTCCTTATTTAAACTTTCACAGGGAGAAGGTCGTTTTACGCCTCGACTCGTCTTTTCTGCCTAAAGTGTCTACACCTTTCCATACGGGACAAGACATTGTGCTGCCTGCCTTTTTTCCATCACTGTCGACTCCATTGGAAAGATCTTTGCATTCACTCGATGTTCCGCGTTGCTTAGCCTTCTACCAATCGCGAACAGAGTCTATTTGACGATCCAATAAACTATTCATCAAATATTCTGCTAGGGATCAGGGCGATCCAGTCACTCCACAGAGACTTTCTAAGTGGATAGTC
The DNA here is from genome assembly GCF_004798865.1 of Varanus komodoensis. Taxonomy (NCBI): domain Eukaryota; kingdom Metazoa; phylum Chordata; class Lepidosauria; order Squamata; family Varanidae; genus Varanus; species Varanus komodoensis. Next base: position 4,795,132 of record NW_025335268.1, on the reverse strand, counting down.
CACACTATAGTCTTATGCTATCAATTAGCTAAGCTCGAACTGCCTTCAGTTCCTCGAGGTCATTCTGCTAGAACTGTTGCAACTTCATCAGCATTCGCATCCGGGGTTCCAATTGATGAGGTGTCTGTTCTTCAATGAGGACACCTTCCCTCCTCCTTTATGGTAAGCTTGTTAATCTACCCATATGTGTGATGCACAGAGGCCACGACGAAGAAAAGCAGGTTGCTTACCTGTAACTGATGTTCTTCGAGTGGCCATCTGTGCAGTCACACAAACCACCCGCCAGCCCCGCTCGGTGTTGGTGAGTGGATGCATCGACCACTCGGTGTCGGTGAGTGAATGCATCTTTCGGTACCAACTATGCCCATTTTCACGGTACCAACATCAAAAAAAAGAAAAAAAAAGTTTTTCTCAATAAGGTAGTGTACGTTCAGTCGCAAAGACTGAACAAAATGGCGGACGCTCCGCTCTTTATAGGCCACAGGGGGGAGGGGGAGCGGACCTTCCCGCCAAAAACCGTTAGCTGTCAATCTTCCGGCCACAGGCACTGCACAGGCACAGTAACCATATGTGTGACTGCACAGATGGCCACTCGAAGAACATCAGTTACAGGTAAGCAACCTGCTTTTCTTTCACCTCACCTCCTGTGTGCTTTATTAATCTTTGAACATTGATGTCCAGATGTGCCTGTCATCTGAGATGAGGCAGCTGGACCAGAAAGAAGACTTTTACATTCATATGTAAAACTTTATCCCCAAGAAGACTTTCAGTGTAAAAGGCAAACATCTTGCTAGCTCCTAGGCTTTTAAAGTTTTAATTAGTTTTTTAGCTGCTGCTATAGTTGTTTCTAGGATTTTCCATTTGTATTCTGTTTCATTTCTATATAAATGCCCCGCAAAACATTGCTGAAGACTATACAAATCTCTAAAATGGATGAGTAACTAAAACTTGAGACCACATTCGTTTGACCAATGATAACTTGCCCAAGGCTATCTATGAAATCTCTTCCCTTCAAATGCCAGCTGCACCATACTTTTCTGTTCTGCACTGATCCCACTAGGATCCTTTTACTAAACTGGTTCATTATCTGTGGGAGAATCTCTGCGAAGTTTGCAACTGGCATAATTTTTCAGGAGGACTTGCTCCCCTAGATGCTTATTCTATCTTTAATGTTTTCAATCAATTTATCTAGAATAGATTTTAATCTAAGTGAAATGTAGGTACCTAGATATCCCCTGGATCCCTTTTAAAAAATTGGCATTACACTGGGCATTCTCCAGTGTTTTGGTATAGGGGCTGATTTTAAGGATATGTTGCACTTTTGTAAGAAAGTCGAAAATTTCATATTGAAGCTTCTTAAAACAGAAGGATAGATACCATTTGGTGACTTATTAACTTTCAGTTTGTCAATAAGGTTGAGAATTTCCTCTTTTGTTACCACTATCTGCCTTAATTTCTCTTCCACTTTAAATCTGATGGGACTGTGGTTATGGTTTCCAATTGGCTGAACATTTATATCTTGTACTAGGTCGTGGGCAACCCCTTTTAGGATTAAATCCAGGATTGCCTCCATTCTGGTCAGTTCCATGACCGACTGTTCTACAGCACAGTCATTTAGAACAACAAGAAATTTAATCTCCTTGTCAGAACTGGAATACACATTAGTCTCATAACATGAGGGTAATTGAAGTCGCCCATTATTACAGCACTTCTGAATGCTGAGGCCACCCTGATTTCATTCTCCATCTCAAGATCATCCTGAGCATCCTGATTTGATGGACAATAGTATGCTTCTAGGACTAAAATATTATTATTATTATTATTATTATTATTATTATTATTATAACATTTCTATGCCGCCCCTTGCCGAAACCTCGGGGCGGCTTACAACACGATAAAATACAATGAAATACAATAGCACATAATAAATTACCATTAATTACAAAATACAAAAAATACATTGATTTACAAGTATAAGATTAAAATTATCAGTATAAATTAAGTAAATAAAAATATAGGAGGAGAAAGAGAAGGAAGAAGAAGTTGAAGAAGTTGTTAGTTTTGGAGACAGTTTTGGACAAATTAGTTTTGGAGACAGTTATTGTCATCCAGAGTGCTTCTCTGAAAGTGTCTGCATCTTTAGATTTTTCAAGTTTGCCGGTCTTTCTGTCCTCTTTGACATACTGAGCAGCACCTCCTGCAGTACGCTGTTGCCTATCCTTCCAGTAGTGATGTCCAGAGGTGACTGCATTCCATTGGTTCTCTTCATTCCATCGGTTCTCTTCATTCCATCAGGATTCCAAAATACTCAGAATATGTAGGTCTGTTCTGAAGGGCTGCAGAACCCTTCGGAACAACGAGGGTGCTACACTGTGGGAGTACAGGAAGGTTTTGGAGATTTCTTTATTTAGTTAGTTTGTATGTTGCTCCATTAGCCATAGGAACTCTGGATGGTTCACAACATGATTAAAGCAATACAGTCAGTCATAACACAAAAGATTCCGGTGGCCCTGTCCAGGCTTCAATACCTTGGCATTTTAGTAAAGAAGAAATTAAATAAACGATAGGAAGTCAACTTCAGCAAGGATTAATAGGGACATCAGGCACCAGAGACTGATGAAACTCTCCATAATGGATAGATGCTAGCCATCAAAATGATAGCTCTCTCTTGCCTGGTGTTCTCTTTTGAAAACTTCCTGTTGGTACATCTCCAAAACATTTACATGAATGGCAGAAAACTATTTATTTATTTATTTATGGAACTTCTATGCCTCCCCATTCACCAAAGCCTCGGGGCGGCTCACAAACATAAATAAATAACATCCTATAAAACAATATAATTTAACAGTATAAATTAAGTCGCCCTGGCCAAAGAGTAAAATAAATAAATAATATTAACAATTAAAATAACATTTGAATAAAAAGGTCTTCGCCTGGTGCCGAAAAACAAATAACGACGGCGCCAGGCGGACCTCTCTTTTGGAGCGCATTCCATAGATTGGGCGCCACCGCAGAGAAAGCCCTCCTCTGAGTACTCACCCTCCTCATTTCCTTCACGGAGGGTTCCCGGAGAAGGGCCTCTCCCGCTGATCAGAAGGGGTGGGCGGGCATGTATGGACGTAAGCGCTCCTTCAGGTAACCAGGACCCAAGCCGTTACCCAAGCCATTACCCCTTTATTTTTGCTGATTAATGCCCAAGAATCAGGGCTCTTTTACTCTATCTACATGTTCAACACAGTGGGGGGAATACCCATTTGCTTATTTACATATGTTACATACCTTAAAAACAGGAGATACGTAAACTGTTTCATTTACACTAGCTTAATCCCCTTGATTTCATTTATATTAAGGCACTTGAAATTGCTTAACGAACAGTCTGTGATTAGCCTTGGACTGGATTTTTACTTAAAAGAGAGGACCTCACTTACCCGCTGAGTTACCAGCCTAGAGAAAATCTGTTATCCCTACATTGTTGTTTTCTGATCATGATGATATCAACACACTGAGTCATAAAGCATACCTAAGCACAAGTGCAGCAGTATTAATAATGTGCACGACATTTTAATGATGACAACTTTAAATTATCCTGCCCATCTGTACATGTGCTTTCCATTAATCAAAAAGCATGGATGAGTGCTGATGTGAACATGAGCATGGCTGCATGCTCAAGCAACACACAAAATAAAAATCACCCTGAGGTCCAGTGCATACAGCTATACATGTGCTGAACTGAGAGGCAAAAAGGAATCAATCTTGAAAAAAAGAAACAGAGGGCAGCCGCAAGACTGAATTGCACGTTTGTGGTAGTCTTTGCATATATCAGAAGTCCAAGCTGGCGAAATTGCAAAAAGCAAACATTTTGGTGCCATTCTGTGATCAGGATACCACAGTGCTCCAGTTACAGAATGCCTCCCTCAAAGACTTGCTGGTGCCAACAACGGGATGCAATCTTTTCAATGTCCAGCAAAAGCTTCCTTGTTTAACCCAAATATTATACATTTGAATGTGGTTCAAGCATTCAATCCTATGCAAATTTAGGCATAATCCTAGACCCAAGAAAAATCACTTAGAATTCCCAATTTGCTATGCTGGCTGGAGCAAGCTGGGAATTGTAGGCCTTGCGTGGGATTGTGCCCTTATTTTTGCATTTGTATTATGAAAACTTGGTTCAAAGCTCTGAGATCCAAATAGTGGGAATATACTATCAGGTTATGTCTAACTTATAGTGATCCTGTGAATGAAAGACATCCACAATATCCTACCCATATGTTTAAAATGTACAAATACAAATAAATAAATAATTTACTAGAACAATTTATTCCACATGGAAATCTGGAATTTCAGATGCTTTTCTAGCATTTTATAAATTAAGTTTTTGCATATAAAAACTAGCAGGGGTGGCTGAACGTGCTCAACAGAAGAGCCTCATATGGTAAATGTCAGATGTCTAAGAACCGCAAGTGGGCACCCACAGGTGGCAAGCCATGAGCCACAAAATAAACTCAAGGAGCTGCATGTGGCTCCAGAGCCTTGGTTTGGCCAACCCTGAACTATGGGATTAATTTAAGGAGTAGGCATTACTCCTGATTAGCAGGGATTAGGAATCATAAATGAATTAAATAATAAATGAGCAATAATAATGTAACATAAAGAAACGATCAGTAATATATTTTTCTTAGGCGTATGGAATTATTTTGGAATGGACCGTTAAAACATGGTTTCCTTTTTTAAAAAATCTGTGTTAGAAATGGCAGGTCTTTTAAATTGTCGGCAATTTGCTTCTATCCTTGTTCCACGTCGAACGTGGGAATGGTGGGAGTCACAGCCCAATACAACTGGGAGGTTAGGCTTAGGGAAGGTTGAAAGGCACTTGTAAAGCCTGGTGGCGAGCTATGAATTATATCAACCTTGCTTTATATGCTCCTGTATGTGGTGCTACACTTGCATTTAAAAAAAAATACAAGCTTTTTGACTGTTCTTTGCAATAGTCTCTTATGTCAGTCTCTTTGCAGCTCTGGGCTCAAAGTGGAAAATGTCCATACAAATTGGTTAAATGTGTATGATTTCAGATTAAATGAGTTTGTTTGCACATCAGGACAGCCCACTGTGGGTTAATTTATCTGCAGGGGCTGTCATGTTGAGCTGGGAGTCCAGGTTTGCACAGCACTCTAAAACAAACCATGGCTAATTTGAAGGTTGTCTAGCATCCAGACAAGCCCTGCTGTCCAAGTTTGTATAACATAACATGTCATATTAAGCTGGATACCAACAAGTGCCATGCAAAAACAGTGTAACATGGCCCAGGTTTCCAGTGGTGGGGGAAAACTTCACCAGTTGAACATCTCCCAGCCAGGTGGCTAATAACGGCCCTGGAAGTCCAAATATTCCCATGGCTAAGGAACGCTTACTGGATGCATGGCAAACAGAAATTCGCTTTTCCTTCACTGAGATGAGGGAAGCTTCCTCTGCTTGATGGAAAGGAAGCAGGTGTCCTGCCAGGGGGAAGGAGCAAAAAGTGGTAACCTGGGCTCTTTTAAAAATCCCTTAGCAAGCAGAGTGAGGCAGCAACAACCTTTGGGATGAAAGGGCAGCACATTATTAGGTAATTAATACCTAGGTAATTAGGCTTGCATTTTTATTGCCAGGGAAGAGCATATTCTGCTTCCAGTGGCAAAGCAACTTGGCTGGCCTTAGGTGGTATCGATTCATTGGGAGGTGGGGTGCCGCTTATTACTGTGCCTTAGCCAGCAGATTCTCTTGGCGTGGCCCCGCAAATCTTCCCCATCGTAAAGACGAGCGTACGTGCAGAGCAGCTGGCGCGGCGTCACATATAAAGTCCAGCGACAGGGCGCTCGACACTCCTTGCGATCCCCCCCGGGCAGAGTACGCACACCCGCGGCTCGGCTCCCTCTGTCCTCTGGAGGCGCAGCGCCCGGATCCAGCAAGCCCGCCCGACAGCCAGCCCTTCGCTCAGGGTTAAAGTCGGGGCAGCTACCTCGCCTCGCCGGCTCGCGCAGGCGCTCGACCTCCGCCTTCGCCATGGGTCGCTACACGGGCCAGACGTGCCGCCTGATCTTCATGCTGGTGCTGACCGCCGGCTTCTTCGTGGCCGAGCTGGTGTCGGGGTCGATGGGCAACTCGATCGCGCTGGTGTCCGACTCGTTCAACATGCTCTCGGACCTGATCGCGCTGAGCGTGGGCCTCGGCACCGGGCGCATGGCGCGCCGCCGCGGCCGCCCGGTCAGCCCCACCGCCTCCTTCGGGCACGGGCGCGCCGAGGTGGTGGGCGCCCTCAGCAACGCCGTCTTCCTGGCGGCGCTCAACTTCACCATCCTGGTGGAGGCGCTGCAGCGGCTGGCCGGCCCCGAGGCCATCAGCGACGCCTTCCTCGTCCTCGTGGTGGGCGCGCTCGGCCTCGCCGTCAACATCGTGGGGCTCCTCGTCTTCCAGGAGTGGCCCTGCTGCGGCGGGAGCAGCAGCCCCGCGGCCTCACCTCCGCCCCCGCCCGGCCATCCCGTCGACGGCCAGCTCCACGCCGCCCCCGGCTCAGCCGCCCTCGACGGCGCCGCGGCAGCCACCGGCCCCCTCGAGCAAGTGGAAGTCGAGATTCAAAGCACTGACGTAGCAGGTGCCCCTCGGTTTCCTCTTCGCCGCCAGCCCTTTTCCTCCTCTTGTCCCCTATTTCCTACATCTCTTCCCCCTCTTCACTGCTTCCTTCCTTCCTCCTTGCCCTTTGGCCTTAATTTGTGCTTTCATTTCTCCCTAAAGCTTCTCATTTCCCCCCACCTTCTCTTGTCCGTTAGAGATTCTCCGCATCCTTCTACATCGTTTTTTTCCTACGTTTCCTTAAATTTGGTTTAAATTGAGTATTTTCTTCATAATTCTTATTTATCTATTTATTTCTATTTGCCATCGTACGCCCTCCTGAAGACATTTATTTCCCATGGAAAACTGAATATTGTCCACTATACCTTATTTAGCACTATAGCTAAATAAGTGATTTATTACTTATTTCTATTGCTAATTTATTTCTATTTATTCCTAACTCTGTGATTTTTCAGATTCCCTGTTTCTGCTTTTTTTTTTCAGTATTCTCTTTCCATCATTATTTCTGTAGCTTGCATTGTGTTTAATGTTTTTAATCACACATTTATTTATTTATTAGATTTTTCTCCTGCATCATTAGCCAGAAGCCTATAAAATATTGTATATAAAGTGCTGGTGGGCACTTAAAAATGGATCCTGCATTATTCCACAACCTTAAAATAGATTTAAAGCAGGCAATCTTCAAATGCTGCAGTACAACCATTTGACTGTATTCATTCTCTCCTTGTACACCAACCCCCTTTATATATTTTTCTGTCCTTTTCATGTTTTTGCTTCTGTTATTTCTCCAGTGTTCTTCCTTTTATTTTCTTTGGCCATTCCCGACAGCACTGCATTGCTGTTAATTTCTTGTTCTTCAGATGCTTGTCCCCCATTTAGTTTTTGTGGTGTGTTTATGCTTATCAAATACTTTATTTTTCCCATACCAGACAGGTGGGGGTGAGACTGCAGGCCCATTAAATGTGAATAAATAAATGCACAAATTATATCTGCTTGTGTTTGTTAACTTTGTGAACATTGTTAAGACTAAGTCCATGTGATAGCACTTTTTATTTGTTGACTTGTGATTGTGCTGTACTGTGTGGATGCAAGTGAGAGCAAATCATAGGTGAAGATTGCAGGTACCTACCCGAGTTTGACTATTTAAGATTTCAGTTGGTTTTGAAAAGATTGTTTTCTTTCTGTTTGTAGAGCTTATACACAACACAGCGTTTCTTCTTTGAATACAGGTGATTCCATAAATACCCAGAAAAACCTTGAAGAGGAGGTGACAGAGAAAAAAGAGAAAAAGTCTGAAGCGTTGAACATCAGAGGTAGGGGGTTCTCTAAAATTAAGGGACCACCTTTAGAGATGATGGTTTCTGCACATGCTTGTACCAGATTTTAAGAACATGGTGGAAATATGGCAGGTTTTTAAACTATTGACCAAATAAAGTAATGCGGTTCAACTATACTTAAACACAGCCAGGTAGAGCCTGTGAAAGTAAATTATTAGAAGATTATATTTTCACAGGCATAGCCATTGGATAAATTGTTGTTGTTAGTATTATTATTAGGTGGCTTATGTGGCTCCATTTCACCCTCACAATAACGCTGTGAGGTAGGTTGAGTTGAGAGCTTGTGACTAGTCCAAAGTGACCCAGTGAACTTCTGGGTCTCGTGGGAACTAGAATCTGGATTTCTTTGGTCTTCAGCTCCTCTCTTCATCATACCACACTGGCTCCATGTGTGCAAAGATCATGCACATGTCTGTTTTACCATATGCCGATGTAGTGGGAAATCAAGGTTTTCCAAAGTGTTAACATATGACAAAAAAATATGTGCCATTTTCACACATGATGGGCACAGTGCACAGTTTTCCACTTAGACTGTTGTACATGTGTGTAGATTTTTTGTTTGTTTGTTTTAAGCCATCCAGAGACTTTAGTATAAGGCGGCATATAAAAACTTTAAATCAAATAAATAAATCAAATGGTGCACGTTACTAGGCTCTTGTTAACTTACTTTTTAATTCTTAGAGTTGAAAGCCACAAATGTCTCCTTTGTGTAACCAAATACATCTCGGTTTAGGTGATCGCATATTCCAATGAAATCTGGTTATTTAATATCCTCTTTATTAAAAATGGTTTCAGAAGTTTTGATTCAGCTTAATCTAGTTTGTAGCTACTGCCTTGGAATTCTCAGACCCTAAAGGGATTGTTTCTTTTGTCTTTTTCCAGGTGTTCTTTTGCATGTGATGGGAGATGCCCTTGGCTCAGTTATTGTTGTAGTAGCAGCTTCAATATTCTATGTGCTTCCTCTGGAAGAGAATGAGCCATGTAACTGGGAATGCTACATTGATCCCAGCTTAACCATAGTTATGGTGTTCATCATACTATCTTCAGCTTTCCCGCTTATCAAGGAGACAGCCACCATCTTGCTGCAGATGGTTCCCAAGAGTGTTAATATGCAAATACTGAGTAAGCTGCATTTTACCTTTGAAGTGCTTAAGGGCAGTGTTATTTCTGGAATTGTAGCTGGGGATTATACACTCACCTCCAGTTACATTCTCAAGAGCTTTGAGAAACTGAGTCACATGGTTGTGTACTAGCAACTTGACTCAAATCTTGGTGGATTAGTGAAAGCATGCACTTTAAGAATGTGGTATTTTATAATATGTGCAAAATAGGTCATGAACTTCTGATTTCTGGAATCACCACACACATCTAGAAGTGGGTGACCATTTGTTACTAGAAAGTAGATCAGTTAAACTGTTTTGCCTTATGGAACATGAACATGCCTTATGGCTGTCACACAATGGTTGATTGGGTCATCATTTATTTTTGAATAAATAAAAACTTGTGAGATAACTCTTGAGTCCCAAAGAGATAACTCCAAATTGCACATGTGGACTCACTGTGCATTTTGTATGAAATAGAGTTCTTCTGTATTCCTGGGGAATATTCTCCAGTGAGGAGCTGGCAAAAACAATACAAAACTTGGCACCACCAAAGCTGCTGTTGATTTTTTCAGCCCTTTGGTGTGGGCTTCTAGTCATTTAAATATTTAATGTTGGTTCTAAAGCATGATGATGTTTGTACCTAATCCATATGGGCAACACCATTTAGCCTGCTCAATTTTTAAAATCTCTCATTTGAGTCAATCTTTTCAGAACTTGTTTTCTGCCTCACCATTTTTTTCCTTTATGGTGGAGAACTGAGACTTCTGTAAAGGTCAGGATAAAAATGCTTTAAATAAAATAAACTTCATTAATGTCCTAGCCCAGACAAACTCAGCCTAGGTGGTGGTTCTGTTTCTTCCAGTGATGGTGCTGGTGATTGGCAGGAGCTGTTCTAGTAGGTCGAATCAGTGACTCTTTATTTTCACAGTGGAAGCTATTGCAATGCCAGCAACAGGCTGATAACATTGGAAGAAAAGTATGTGCATGGCTATTGCTAAGGCTGCTGTGCCACGTTTCAGCACCACACCTTACAGTGTTGCCCAGAACAAAACAATCCAGGATTGGAGGCCTGTCCCTGTGAAATGGATTAGTTCTAAAAGTGTCCTCTGCTTTCTGAGTGTCTGCTACACCTAGTTGATAATAACATTAATGTTGACACTAGGTCCTCACTTAGATTGAACTGAATGTTATCTTCTTTCTCTTCTTTTCTCTAGCAAACAAACTGTTAGATGTGCCAGGGGTTAGCAGCATTCATGAGTTGCACATCTGGGAGCTTGTCAAAGGGAAGAACATTGCCACCCTCCATGTGAAGTGTCACACTAATACTGATTACCAGGTGGCTTCTTTCAAACTGAGGGAGATGTTCCATGAAGCAGGAGTCCATTCGGTGACCATCCAGCCAGAGTTCATTGACCACAAGAGTCCAGAGATCCTGTGCAGTTCCCCGTGTGTCTCGAAAACTTGTGATGCCCAGTTATGTTGCAGCCAGCAAGAAGCATTCCTCGCTCGGGCGAGTTACTTCCCTGAGCCAAACGGCGGCCTTTCCCCAACTCTGCAAAAACTCTTCCATAGAAATGATGTTGTGGAAATTCCCATTGAACCCATGTGGGCTGAAGATGTAAAGAAAAAGAACAGTTCCCCAAAAGATAGTTATAAAGAAACAGGCAACACCAAACCATGTAAAAACAGCACACATTTTTAAACCTTTGGCCTGTGCTTTGTAACTTTCAGCATCAAGGACAAAGCCTTCCTTAGCTAAAAAGCATGTAACTATTTGGCAAGTACTTGCCATGGTCCCATTTGACAGATGGGTACCAAACACTGCACCTAAAGAAAGTGTTCTTGGCTTGTATCCAGAGGTCCATCTGTGCAAGTAGCATGCCCTTGCAGTCATGCAGGGCAAGTCATAGCTTTCTTTCTTCCCTGTCTTTAGCTCTGCGCCCCTAAAAAGGGGGATTCTCTGCCCCATGTGGGCAAAGTGCCTTCTGTGCACACAGCAGAATCTTTGAATGCAAATCCTTGTCTGGAAGCAATTTTTCTTGCATTCACCAATGCACCTATTGCACTTTGACACTTAATTCCTTGACCCTCTAGGTGCAGCTTTGTATCAGAAAAATATGTCAGTGTATGCATCTCTAGGGATAAATATGTGACCAAACACTGGAATTTCCCTTGGGTCTTATTTACTGAAGTATGATTGAAGGTACTGTATCATCATAGAGGAGTGAAAGTAGGTAGGAATTTCACTAATCTTTAACAAACAAACCTCTATTTACTTGAAAGCAAAAATAGGGAGGGCATGGGGCCCTTTGAGTCAGGGTCTTTGAAATTGCTTAGAGCTTTGGGTATTGAGCTATATGGAAAAACAGTCAATGCAAGTATTGTTTAACATTCCCAGTCAGAACCACAAACATTTGAGAATGAAGGTTGGCTCCTGAAAATGGTTTGAATTAATGGGGTGAGATCAGTCAGCACAGCGACTTAGGAGCCATTCAACACACAACCTTTTGCATGGTTAGCCTCACAAAAACAGAACAATACCGTGTTGCAGAATGTCATTGAATTTATTATTTTTTCTTACTGCCTAAATTCCCTACTTTCTATCACAGAGCAGGTACTTGACAAATTTGATCCAAGAAGCGTATTTCATATGAATAGGAATTTATGTGAGTCCATCAACATCTGTGATATTCATTTGAAAGTATTCTAGAAGTAAGGCTCTGCTAGACACTTGCCTCTGAACACAATGGGATTTACTTCTGAGTAAATTTTTATAGGATTGTGCTGCACGTATACCTATCCATGAGCACTTAGAATTCTGTTATGTCCCTACATTATCCTTTTAAATATGAAGCTATTTGATGTTATATTTACTAAAACGATGACACTTTTTTCTAGTTGTCTCTAGAATTTAGTTTTTTCTAATTTCTTTCTTACAAATATGAGATGGATCAATTCCATAAAGGAAGCCACAGTCTGTAGTTTACAAGATCTGACCAGGCCTGCCCAGGACAGGACATTTTGAAGGACACCCCTTCATAGGGTAGTTGTAAGTCAAAGATGATTTGACAGCACATAACCAATTTCTAATTTCTTTGTAGAACTTATTTTGAAGGGCATTTTTCCCCCTTAGCCCTTTTTGCAACTCAGTTCTAAACATTTTATTTAACAGTAAGACCAGTTGATTTCTTACTATTGGCTTGCATCTGGACAGTATGCAATATGAAGTATTCTTTAAGAATACTAAGAGTCTACAGTGTTACCATACTTTCCATTAGTCCTGTGTGAGGGTTAGCAGCTAAGGAGTTTTAGACGAGTTACTAACCTGAAGAAAGACATGGGGTAGATGATATACCATGACAGTTGTCATATACAGCTTTTCCTTATATACCTGCCTGTCCCCTAAGATCCAGGTCTGAGGTATTTCTTTGGGAGCCTTCATTGAAGGAGATCAGAGTAGTGGCTACCCAGAGAAGGGCCTTTTCTGTGGTGGTGCTCCGCCTTTGGAACCTGTCCCAGGGAGGTGCTCCAGGCAGTGGTGACCCTTTATTCATTTTGGTGTCAAGTCAAAACTTTTTTATTTTCCCTGTATTTTAAGAATTGTGATTTAATACTGGTTTTATTAGATTTATATTCTATTGTATGTTTCCACTATTGCTTTGTATTGTTGTCCATGACTCTTGTAAAGAACAGGATAAAAATGCTTCCAACAAATAAAAAATAATACTGCAAATTATGATTGCCCATCAAGATGACACAGCTTCATGGTATACCTAAGGTATGCCATAGGCCTTCTATTGACCTTTGAGTATGACTGAATTTCCCACCACCTAAAACCTTTATACACAAAATGTATGACATATTTAGTTAATATCTCTTTTGCCTGATTTATTGTTTCCAACTTGCTATGATAGATGCTCAAGGTGAAAATGTGGAGGCTTTAAATCCTTGAGAGAGAACAATTGAAAAACCTGCAAGATTGTAGAACTGTCCTGAGATGTTTGTAGTGGACAGTATATAACAGCTATAAATAAAAATAAATAAAATAAGAATCTTAACTGAGATACTCTATAGTGCCTGAGAAATACTATGGCCACAATCCAAAACAGTAGCATGCTTGACAGTGTGTTTGTCAGTTGGGTGTCTTGGGCTGAAGACATAAGATGGATGAGCTGACAATAAGTGATGAATATCCTCTTTGGAATGTACTCTCTTCACTTATATAAAGATTTTGTTACAACTTCTTGTGAAGTTATTCCTTGCCTTCTGTGGCTACAGTATAAGAATTCCCTGGAACAGAATTCTGTTTGGAAGAGATGTACCAGGTGCTTTTAAGAAACGAACATCAGTGCAAGTTTTCTTGTGCATTTTATTGGTTGGAAAAAGCTGTAAAGAAGTCTGACTGTGAATAAACAAAATGTTTTTATGTCAAAAATTGTGTCAACTTGCTGTTTGTGAAACACCATATCCTAAGGGTTGAGTCCCAGTTTATATTTTGTGCTTAGGGATGTAAGCAAGTATGAAATACCTGACCTTTTCACATGTGGAAATTGTGGTCCCTGCAGCTTCAGACTGCTCTGAAGGGATCCAGCCTTCAACTAGTATTGAAAGGCAATATGTGGCATTTGTTCATATGCGTTGGATGTCTTACGAGGCATGTTTATGTTGGATTCTGGTAGATAAGTTATCTTCCAAAGTTACTGCTTACCAGAAGTGGGTTGAACCACTGCTTGGCATGCAAGAGGTCCCAGGTTTGATCCCAAGCAGTTCCTGTTGAAAGGATCAAGTAGGAGGCAGCGCCTTGGACAGCTGCTGCTGGTCAGAGTAAACAACAAAGGGACAAATGGATGAATCATCTGGTATACAGTAAGATGGTTTGGGAAAAAGTGTCTCCTGGGATTGTCTAGTGTCTCAAAGGGTAAGATAAAAAGCACGGTCCTCAGCTGGGTGTATTGGAAGTTGTCCTAGCCAGAAGGAGCAGCCAATTTTAGAAAAATATAAAGCGGGGAGCTAATTACAAGTGATGCTTTTGTACATGGCTTGCCTAAATGAGAGTTTTACCTGCCTCTCAGTATCAATTTTTCAAGCATGGCTGTAAAAACTGGCTTGCCCAAACCCATTCTGGTGCTCTCTGCCTGAGAAAAGAAAGTGTGTGTGGGTGGGATTCTTGGAATGGTCTGTATGGCTCCGGACAGAGCCTGGGAAACCATGCTCAGAGCTCCTGCTTGTTCCCTAGGTTGCTTTAGGAACCGGGTTTGAATAGGTGAGGACCCCAGATCCTGTTCAGAGATGTTTTTTTTCTTATTCTCAGGTAACTAGAGTGAGAGATGTCAGGATCTTTCAGAAAGAGAAGCTTAGAGATGAAACACAGAATTCCTAGGTGGCTGTGTGGTTTGAGAACTGGGTATTTAGGTGGAGTGTTGTTTTTATTTAACCGGAGAAGGCACCAAGCCTCTGAAACATGCTAGGGCAGGGAGCTGGATTTGAAAGAGGTGTGTGTGTGTGTGTGTGTGTGTGTGTGTGTGTGTGTGAGAGAGAGAGAGAGAGAGAGAGAGAGAGCGCTGTGTGTGAGTGGTATGGTCATGTGACCTTTGGGTCCAAAAGGTGGTGCCTCTCTGATTTAAGCCATAAGAAAAACAGCTTGCGGTATTCAGTGAAAATCTTAGCCAAAGGATTCCCTAAAGAATTTTGCATATGTTGGGAACACAGCTTTGGGTTGCAGTCCTATGCATACTCACCTGGGAAATCCACAGAATTCCATGAGATCTACTTTATTTATTTAAAAAATGTAACCTACTCTGCCTACTAGGCACCTAGGGCAATTTAGGATAAAAAGAGGATTAAAACATTTCATAAAATCAAGAATTACAGGAGCAACAATTATACAATAAAACTCGGGAGTAGCATTACAATTGAAATTAAAAGGTAACAAAACTTTACACAGAATGAAAAGCCCAACAGAGCAGAAGAGTCTTTACTTGAAGAAGCTGATCTCTCATTGCTTGGGAAGAGGCTCCACACTGAGGTACTGCTATTAAAAAGACCCTGGCATGAATATTCACCAGACTAGCCTCTAAGATGGCAGAACAGGTCTCATGAACTTTGTAAATTATGGGCATGTGCATATGAAAAAGGACTAGTCCTTCAGATAACATGGGCCCAAACCATTTAGGGCTTTGTAGCTCAACACCAGCACGTTCAATTGTGCCTGGAAATAAACTGGAAGGCAGTGAAGTTCTTTGAAGACCAGTGCAATGAGATCAACAAAATGTATATCTATTTAGGAGCCATATTTTGTTCTAGCTGTAGTTGTCAAACAATGATGGCAGGCAATATTAGATGTTATTTGCCATAGTCATCGTTGTTGCTGCTGTTATTTTCCTTTTATTTCTGTGAGCCAGTGAAACATAGGCTGGCTTGAGATGTAGGTTGGATTGGGAGTCAGTGACAGTGGCCCAAAGCTACCCAGTTGGCTCCATGGCTGAGTGCAGCCTAGAACCCAGATGACCTGAGTCCTAGTCCGTGCTCTTAACCACTACACCATGCTGACTCCCATTACCATTAGCAATGGGATTCTCCATTAAATGAGAATTAGATAAACAAATTTCTCACTTGTTTCTCAGAGGTTTTCAGGACTAGACTTTGGGCTATGCTCAGGAAGAATGAAGAGGGAAATGTCTAGGAAGGAGAAGGGCAGACTTTACAGAAAAGTAGCTGGTAATAAACAAATGTTAGCGTCTTCCAAATCCTATCCAGGGTGTCCACTTGCCAAGGACAAGGTACAGAACTGAAATGCTGCCACTGCACACACACAAATGTATCATAGCTAGGCATGCTAGTTATTTCTCATTTTTAAAATTCACTAACATAGTGAGGTGATACTATTGGGTCCTTTGGTATAAAATTTACAAAATGGAAGAATGTCACCATTTTGAATCCTGGTCTGTTGACCAAATCAAGCATTGTGGCTGCGTATTTCTGTGCAGACTGCCATGCTTGCTCAGACAGATGGCTGTGTCACCCTTTCCACTACTTCTGCACCAGCAATATTTTGTCAGTCAAACATTTTATTGCTTTGTAAACAATCGAACTGTGAAACATCATGTAATAAAAGAACACAAAACATAAGTCTACATATTGCCTGCACAATCGACTGTGCTAGTGTCCAGAGTGACTGGACCAGTAAGTTTTGTTGCCATAGCAAACAAAACTGTTTTCATGTAACTTACGGATTACCATCTGATGGTAATCAGTAGATCTTTAGGCAGATACTCCCCCCCCCCACCCCAAAGCTGCCCAAATACCTAGGGACATCTCCCTTGAGTTATAAAGAGTGGCACTGTACATAACATGAGATAGTCTCAGCCTCTCTCAAACTGCAGATACTGGGCAGGTTCTCACATCACAGCTAGCCAAGTTTTCTTTAAATCTTGGGTAAACATGAATGACTGGAAATGGGAAAGTGTTCTGGTTTCTGATTGCATCCACTGACCTAAACAATCTAGGGAGGATGTCCCTGCATTTTATTGTGATGTCCGAGTCCAGTATTTATTGTCTGTTTGGGAAGGAGCTACCTGTGTTTGTAACTCAAGATGAAATCATGGATTATAAAGTTGGGTTGTTCTTCTTACGATTTCTCCATGGTTGCCTATGTCTGAGGGACAAGCCAACCCAACAAACCCATGGATTGTTGTATGGGTCATTGTACACAATGTTGTTACCGAAACAACCATTTCCATTGTGGAAGAAATTGGCTAGCAAGCTCCATGGCAAAGTGGTTTTGGGGTTTGAGTGGGGAATTTAGAACTGAGATATACCCAACATTTCTCACCGAATGGCTTATTTTCAGCAACAAGCTGCATGGACAATCTATGGCTTGTTCTAGCCACTGTTTGACCCATGAGAATTTGCCATGTCTTCTGAATCCAAGAGAAAAATTGCATCATGGGTTGCTGATAACCACTCACATGCTTTGAAATCCTGCCCTTGGCATCATCAGTGAGAACCACTCTGGAGCACCTTGCAGCAACTGCCCCTGGCTTGCCACCCTTAAAAAATCAGCTCCAGAAAATGATGCAAAAGTGTTCCCATTTGGTAGTGGTGCTCCCTGGAAGCAGACCCTTCTGGCTGTCTGACAGGTGTGGGTTCGTCTGCTCAATTGCCTCATATGTTTCAACCGTCAGTGGGAATGACAGAGCAGAGCAGGTAATAAATATGGAAACTGACAAGGAGAGACTGCATGAAGGCTCCTTTGTGCACAACTGCCAGTACCAACAGGCAAGTTGTCAACTGAAAACACGATAAGGGGGCGGGAGTGGCAAAAAAGGTGCACCAATATCTCATTCTTATCAAGGTAATTCAGTTTTAAGTCTTGACCTGACCCTACTCAGTACCCCCCACCTTTTCAACTTTTCCCCAGGGCTCTCGCTACATACTGTCCCCAACCCTTTCCGGGCATCCTTTGAAAACACTAGAAGGACATTGTGGTACATTTCCTCAGTCACCGCTGGCCTCTCTAATTGCATTGTTCTGTGCTTCGGCTGTTATCTAGTGGTGCCAGTCAGCATTCTGCAGGTTTCCTGAAGCTCCATTTTATTTTATTTTTTTAAGGTGAGGCCAAGCTTTGGCTACATCTGAAGATTTGTGTGTCTCTTGCTTGTGTTGACAGGATAAGCACGCCTTGGCCAGTGATTCTCACCAACTATCAACATATTACTGCAACAAGTGAAAGTTATGCAATAGTGTGGTGGTCCATGGTTAGGATTAGGGAGTTAGAGTTGAAGACCCAATCACCTGGTATTTAAAAAACTGTTTAAACATAAGGAACCTTTCCATCCATCCATCCATCCATCCATCCATCCATCCAAAACATTTATACCCCATTCTTTACAGAGGTCTTTTTTCAATGTATTACAACTTTAGTGTTCTCATTCATATGGAACAGCAACCATATGGGTTGCTAGATGTTGTGGGTTGTTGTTGTTGTTGTGGTCCAAATGCAGACTGCTTCCCTCAGGATGGCTTGCGGTTTTGTAACAAGCCATCCTGAGAACTGATGGGCTGTTCTAGTGGTTGGTAGTTTGTACTCACGATAGTTTGTCAAGTCATCTGAACCAGGGCAACTAAGTTTGCCGTTATTGAAGGGGAGCAGTGAGTGAAGCACTTGGTAAGCTCAACAGAAGCCCTTGCTGCTCTTGGCAACCTTGCCCACATGGCTGCCGGTGACAACTGCTCCAGAGTTCCCATGTGAGAGCTGCCCCTGGTTGGCTACTTCCCTCTTAAAAAAAATTCTAACCTCAAATGTGTGTACATTTATTTTTTTAGTGGAAGATGCACAAATGTGTAGGACTCAGTTCTACAGGTCCAAAGATGGGAGGACTTACTGGGCAGAGTCCTTGGGGTGCCACAGGTACCAATCCTGAGGCACAAGGTTGGTTGACCAGCAGAATCACTAAACAGTTTTCCCCACTCTGATTTCCCCTGATAGCTGTCAAAAGATGAGTTCTCAAGGGAAGGCAAAAACATGAATGCTCTTTGCTCATGAAAGAGGGTAGGTGCCCTTCTCTCTGACTTTGTAGCAAGATCCTCAGGATTTTGGGTGCTTTCTCTCTAGGTCCCAGTGCCATATTTTCCCCACGCATTCCCAAGACCCTAGGTGCTTGGAAAAGTGGAAGGTGTGCCCTCTTTTTTCTGACACTTTCTTCTGATACCTGTCAGAAATAGTTCTTTTCCTGAAAGCAGGGATTTAGGCAAGCGTACTTGGAGTAGTTTGGACAGGAAAGTATGCATATGAAATCTGCATACTTTCCTGTCCAAACTAACTTGTTTTGGTCATTGCTAACTTAATTTAACACTATGTAGGACTTACATTGGATATTATCCTTAGATTTGTACAGCAGCAATCCACATATCCTCATAAGCATGAAATAAAAGGCTGAGAATTGAGATTTTGAAAAATCTGGTTCACTTTTTAATCTAGCCTTACTTTTCTTAGCTAGGTACCATAATGTTTTCTGAGCTGAAGCAATCCTTTCCCATTTATATTCAGTAACTCACCAAGTACCCTCCAGATGTGTTTGAGAGCAAGTCCCGGGAACTGCTGCCTGACACATCTGGAGGTCACTAGCTTGGAAGGAGCACCTCAGGAAAATGTAGGCTACAGTTGCTCCCATGATAAATATCAAGTGAATGCAGCCAAGTTTCCCTTCTGCTGAACTGGGGAGGGAATCCAGATTTTTCAGATTCAAGTGTGGTAGCTCTTCAAAAGGAAGACTTAACCAGCCAGTTCATGGTCTTGTGATGTCTTTGAGATTGAAGCAGGAATGATAACAACTGATAATTATGAGTAGAATGACTGTAACACCACCTCATATGGTAAAAGATTTCCAGGTTATACAGCTCTGAACTCATTATCCCATAATATACAATATAACCGTCTCAAGTTTTGTTTGCCAAAGCAATTGTGTGGTCATATCATGTCAAGGCAGGAACCTTTCCCTCCCTTGTAGCGAGAGTTACAAAATGCTGATCCTATCCTCTCTGATGCAATTACCTTAAAAACAATTTATTTGACAATTTGTCTGTGAGCTGCCCCAAGGCTTCGGTGAATGGGGCGGCATAGAAATTTCCTAAATAAATAAATTTCCTAAATAAATAAATAAAATGTATTTTTTTCTCTGTTTACCAATCTGTTAATTGGGAAAAGGATGGTCACACTTGATTCTGCATGGTAAAAAGTCATGGGTTGCTTTACTTAGGAAGCAGGTTTATCCTACCTCACCAGAGCAAGCCCAAGCTTGGTGCCTGAGGTGGACAGTTCAAAGGGCATCTCTTAAGCACTAATAAACATGGTGCTGTGTGGCTCCTCATTGCAAACTGCCAGTTGTGCATCATTGCTATCAAAGCCAATTAACATTCCAAAAAGGAGGCCTACTTCTTTCTCTAAACTAAAAATGTGTATCTAAATTTTTGAATGTCAACAAATATGTAAAAACAAAGGAGGGGAGACAATGGTCCACATATTGGAAATGCTTAATATATATTCCAGTCCCCAAGAAAGGAGATGCAAAAGAGTGCAGGAACAATTGCATGATTTCCTATGCAAGCAAAGTGATGTTTAAAGTCTTGCAACGAAAGCTACCTATGTGTAGCAAGAAATGCCAGCTGCCCAAGTTGGATTCTGAAAAAGAAGAGGCACTAGAAATCATATTGTAAATATGTGTTGGCTACTGGAGCATATGAAAGAATTTCTAAAAAAGATCAGTCTGTGATTTATACACTAAAGCAAAGCCACTGACTGTGTGGACCATGAGAAGCTATAGATAGTCCTGAAAAGGATAGGTCTTGATTGTCCTGATGTGTAACTTGTATCATGAACAAGAAGCTATTGTTAGGACACAATATGGAGAAACAGAATGGTTTCCCATAGGCAAATGTATCAGACAAGGATGTATTTTATCTCCTTACATGTTCTATCTGTCCTCCTCCTCCTCCATTACTTTCTTATATAGCACCATACCTGAAGGCTCTCTGGGAGGTTCACAACATTAAGTCACCCATCCAGATTTCAACCAGGTCCAACCCTGCTTAGCTTACAAAATTAGGCAAGATCAGGCACATCAGGCACTATGGAATCTGAATACAGAACATATCATAAGGAAACCAGGATTAGAATCAGAAAAGGCGTGAAAATTGGTGGAAGAAACACCACAAATTTAAGGTATGCAGATGATACTGTACTACTGGCAGAAAGCAGCAATGACTTGAAATGACTCTTGATAAAAGGGAAAGAAGAAAGTAAAAAAGCAGGATTGTAGCTGAATATTAAGAAAACAAAAAATAAGTCCACAGAATAATTATAGAACTTAATGATGAAGAAATCAAAATTGTGAAAGATTTCACATACCTTGGCTCAGCCATCAATTCTAAGGGAGACTAAAGCCAAGAAATCTGAAGAAGACAAACTTGGAAGGGCAGCAGTGAAGGAACTAGACAAGATAATCAAGTGTAAGGATGTTTTACTGGGGACCAAGGCCCAGATAACCCAAACTGTTGTATTTCCAGTCACCATCTAGGGGTGCAAAAGCTGGACAGTCAAGAAAACTGACAGGAACAAAACTGATGTGTTTGAAACCTGGTGCTGGAGGAGAGCTTTGTGAATACCCTGGATCAACAGAAAGACAAACAAGTGGGTTCTAGAGCAACTCAAGGCATAGCTTTCCCTAGAAGCAAAAATAATAAAATGGAAGTTGTCGTACTTTGAGCACATCATAAGAAGGCAAGACTTACTGGAGAAGTCAGTCATGCTAGGGAAAGTCAAAGGCAGAAGATAAAAGACCAACTATGAGATGGATCAAATCCATAAAGGAAGCCAAATGCTTCAGTGTGGAAGTTGAATGGAGCCTTCTGAACACGACATATTGGAGGGCTTTCATTCATAGGGTCATAATAACTTGAAGATTATTTGATGGCCCATAACTGCAACAACAAATTTGTGTGTGTGTGCGCGTGTGAAAGAGAGAGCGAGAGCTAAGCTGCCATATGCAGAGTCAGGTTGTTGGTCCATCTAGCCCAGCATTGCCAGCACTGATTGGTAGCAGCTCTCTGACTCTCTTTTCCTATCCACAATACAATCATATCTATGTTCAGAAATGGAAAAGAAGTCCTACAACTCCACCAATCTAAACATGCATAAAATCAAACCCTTAAGTTATCCACCATCTCCAGATGCAAATGTTTCTGGGCAATCCCATGGGGATGTCCATGACCTGTGCAATCAAAGGCTTGGGAGCACCGAATGCAGAGACTGAAACAAGGTGAAAGTTGTTTCCATGATCCTTCTGCTTTGCAAACAGCCAGTTTTGCCTGTGGGGTTTTCAAAGGGGAAAGAAGGAGGCTGAAGCATGATCAGGACATGCTTATCTTGAGAGTACACCTTGTCTCCTCTCCTCCTTGTCTCCTGGGATGCCCATGACAACCCTTCTCTGGGGTCGTCCTCGAGGTCTCAGGGAAGCAACCAGTGTGATTTTTTCTGTGTTGACTGTGAGGGGGCAGGAAACTCTAATTCTGGAATTAAAATGATTTTCCACCCTTGGGCCCAGTAAAAAGATGCAGAAAAACTAAAAAGGGTTCAGAAGAGAGCAACAAAGATGATCCAGAGCCTGGAAACTAAGCCTTATGACAGGAGTCATGTTCAGCCTTGAGGAGAGAAGACTACAAGCTGATATTTATTTATTTATTTATAAAATTTGTACGCCATACAATTACTTGTGTCTCTGGACAGCTTACAGCATAAATAAATTGACAACCCACTCTGGCTGCAAGTTAATAAAAATACAACAGTAAAATTCAATATTAAAACATATTAAAATATTGATTAAATAAAAAGGTCTTAACCTGGCACCGAAAAACATATAATGACAGCACCAGGCAGACCTCTCTGGGGAGCGCATTCCATAGTCGGGGCGCCACCGCAGAGAAGGCCCTCCTCCGGGTACTCTGTCTCCTAACATCTTTCACAGAGGATTCCCGGAGGAGGCCACTCTATGGATATGATAGCACTCTACAAGTACCTCAAAGGCTATCACAAAGAGGGAGGAAAAGACCTCTTCTCTCTCATCCCTAAGTGTAAGACATGGAACAACAAGCTTAAATTGCAGAACACCAGGTCCAGGCTAGACACCAGGAACAGCTTTCTCACTGTCAGAGCCAAGAGAGGTTGTGGGCATTCCCACACTACAGACATTTTAGGTGAAACTGGACAGCCATCTGAGTGGGCTGGTGTGACTTGTCCTGCACCAGCAGGGGGTTGGACCCGATGGCCTCCTTGGCCACTTCCAATCCTAATGTTCTATGAATCCATGAAACCCCAACACACATCTAGATGCACCCTAGGGGATATAGGATTGTTTTGTCCTTCTCTTTGCACCTGTAAGGGCTCTCGGTATCCATATCTGCTGTATGTCTCTTAATCTTCTTCTCTTAATCATCATCTCAGAGATGTAATTTAAAAGCATGGGGACTCCTGCTATTATCACACATTTTTCAAGAACAAAATTTATGTAAGTGGTGACTTCCAACCAAAAGGAAGCTACTGCAACCCTTGCCCAGATTCCATGCCTCAGTGAGGTCCAGTCCTCTTTTCATCATCAGCACCTGGCAGAACTGGATGGCCTGTTTCTTTTGAACAAGCCCCTGTGGTGTACAATGTACACGAAACATCCAGTTTTCTTTATTGAGCCTCAATCTTAAATCTGCAGAAAAAGTCCATATCAAAGCTAGGGGAAATTTTCATTTCTGAACTTTTGCATTTAATTCTGAAGCAGGCATAGGTAATGAGACCAGTTTCTAAGGATGTAATCCTATATAGGTTTTGACAGAAAAAAAGTCCTACAAATCTCAGCATACTTCAGCTATCCGTTGCTATTTGTTGCAAAATGTACATTTAACCGCAAAGATTGTACAAAAGGGAATAGCCAGGGCCCCTTCTTTTTTCTCATTTAAACCTGTTTCAATATGCAGTTACAGATGTGGTCTTTCTGTATTGAAAACTGGCTGATACAGTGACTCATGCAGCCAAGTTGATAATCCCGCTATGGGGAGGCAGGGGGAAAAATTTCAGAAAGCCAGACCCCTTTAGATGAAAGTACAGGCAGGCAAGAGATGCTGGAATTGTGACAGACCGAGAGCTGAGGCAAGAGACGCCCTTAATACTAAATAAATACATACATACATACATACATACATACATACATACATATGGGGAACTGCCCCTCCTTGCTGCTTTTTCACAGCTTGTCAGGCTGAAAGAGATAACCCACCCTGTGGAAAAACACATTTCTATTCAAATCATCAGATCTCTATAGCCATAATCTTAACATTATACTTTAAAATTTAAAACATAGCTTCTCAAGTGCCATTTATTAATTTTTTTGTATCCTGTCCTTCACAGTGTCTCAGGGTGGTGATAACATAAATAAATAAGACACATCATCACAATAATATATACATCCAATGTTAAAAGCAATTCTAACATTTAAAATACAGGGGAAATAAAAAAGTTTTAGGTGTTAATGTTTGAGTTATGGGATGTACCATAGGATTCAAGTCCAACCAGTAGAAACTGAGGCTGGAATCTAGTGATTTACAGACAAACACTACTAGGCTGTATTCAGTGGTTTCTTTGCCCTAATGGAAAATGCTTCAGTTTTCTCAAGTCCATTGATTTATTTATTCATTACCCATATTTATATCCCATGTTTTTTTCCTTCCAAGAAACTCAAGGCCAGTGGCATAATTCCCAATCTTATCTTCAGAACAACAGTCCTGTGAAGTAGGTTGGGCTGAGAATCTGTGAATGACCCAAGGCCAACCACTGAACTCCATGCCTGTCAAGTCATCTCTGACTTATGGTGACCCTATCAGTGAATACCTTGCCCTCCGATAGGCCCTGTCCTTGGCAGGCTGGCTCAGCTCTTGCAAACTCAAGACCGAGGCTTCCTTTATGGAGCGGATCCACCACACAGTTGATTTTCCTCTTCTTCTGCCTTTGTCTTCTTCAGTGAGGGCTCAACTCAGAGCAACTCAATTTTTACTTGTCCCTCCCTGTATCTGTTATAGCCTTCATTCAGTTCCAGAAGGTCCCCCAGTCCCCAAGGGAAGGCTCAAGCGAGTAAAGAAGATCAGAGCAAATTAAGTACCCTGCGGTGCCACTGAAGAACTTTCTGCTAAGACATAGGCGGTGGGGGGCAACCTCATGGCCAGGGTTCATACTTCCCTCACCTGCTCTCAGTGTAGCCTGCAGAGCCCAGAGAGCTTCTCTTACTCACTCCAAGCGCCATTAGCTGCACATGAAGGATTGGTGATCCAGGACTGCTGACAGCAATTTTCATTTGGGTTTGGCTGTGGTGGTTGTAGGGAGAGATTTTAACTCCATCCCTCCCATAGTGATTGTGGCACAACCATGTGTGTGTGAGCATGTGTTTGTGTTGGGGGCGGGGAGATGAAGGGAGACAGAGTGAACAGAACAGAGATGGATCGATGGATGGATGGATGGTTGGGTGGAGAAAAAGAGAGGTATCCCTGTCTACTCTTGGCATTGGGCCTTTGCAGTACTGGCCATTTGTGGCCCAGGCCTGTTTCCCATGTGGGAATGCAGCCCTCAGTGCCAAAAAGGTTGCCTAACCCAACAAGGGCAACCAGTGGATGTGATTGGATGAATCCAGAGCTCGCATGCAGAACAAGAGAACTTCCTTCCTTTGTAAACTGCCTGCATACTGTTCTCTACCAGGTTCTGTAACAAACAGGGCCTGGCAGTTTTGTCAGATCTTTCTTCCCTGCTCGGCATCACAGCAATCTGAACCCATCTCTAGCAATCTTTCCCCTGGTTTGTACAAATGAAAGAAGGAGTCACTAGTTCTGTTTTGATAGGCTTCTCCAGGAAGATACAATGATCTATCTACCGAAAAGATTAAAATGATTAAAAAGAAGGCAACCTATAATGTCCCTGAGAATGAAGAGGAAGAAAGCTCTAAACAGGGTGAGGAGAGAAAGAAAGTGTGCGTGCGTGCGTGTGTGAGGTGGGGGGGGCGGGGGCAGGGGGGGGCCTTCTAGTGGTATGGGAAAAGGGACCTCAAAGAGAAGGGTTCTCCCATCCACCCGTTTATTCCCATTCCTGCAAGACAGTCATCACTTTTTGCCTAAAACTCTTTGGCATCAGTGGCCAGTCATAAAACACAGTTACACATAACTGCAAAGCAAGCAGAAAAAAGGATGAAGAAACCAATGACCTGCATTTTTCCACTGATGGAAATGCTTCAGGAAAAAACTGGAAGGAACAGAGTACAGTTGGCAGATGGCATGAGGTGAGTGTGCCCAGCATCTGCAGGCCAGCCAGGTTACCACCAAACAGTGTGCAAGTTTCCATAAACTTGTAAGGGAACATTGCCAGAACTCTGTGAGTGTTGTTAAAAGCCTGCTTTCCTCTTGTTGAGGCCTTTGATTACTCAGTTGTCCCACATAGAAGCCTTAAATCTTTAGCTCTTCACTTTGGTTAATATGATAGATTTGGGAATAATTGAATAATTGGTAATTCATGGCAAAAAAGCAGCACACTAAGTGCAAAAATGGTTCAAGGTTGCCCAGGGCACAATCTGTTTTCCTATGGATTCCGTGTGGTGGCAAATCCTTTTCTTATGTCCCTTTCTCCTTCTGGGAAGGCTTGGCTGCTGCTTGGCCTGAGCAGAAGTGCGCAGCAAGGCAATTAGCCAGGCTGTCCCAGGAGGCCCAAGGCCCTTCCCAGACTTCCTTCAGCTGGATGCTCCTCATCTGCTTGGCGAGGCCGTCCCAGGTTGGGGCCTGCGTGCCTGCAGGAGAACAGGTAGATCTTGCTTTTTAGGGGTGCGTATTCATTTACTCTAGCAACAAATTCAAAACCAAACTGTCCGGGTTTCATTTAGGCATTAACTAAATAGAGGGCACTGATTACTATAACATTTGCATATGCTAATACAGGGGTTCTCAAACTTTTCCACCAGGGGGCCAGTTGAAAGCTGCCAATGCTAGGTGCGGGCCAGAAAGGTGGTGCCAACGGTGTATGCAGGCCGGGGTGGGGGTGAGGGCGGGAGCGGCGCATGTGGGCGCATGCGCTGGGGGGGCGGGGCGTGCAGAGAGGCAAGGCACGGGCAGGGGCGGGCAAGCGCCGTGAGGTGGGCGCACGAGGCAGCAACTTGCTTGCTTGGAGATCGTTTTCTCTGAGCGACCAAACTGCTGCTTCCCCATGCATGGGGCAAGGTGGGCGGCGGCGGGCGTGTGCATGGGTGCATGTGTGTGCGCATGTGCAGTGGGTCCAAATTGGCATGGCAGGCCGGATAAATGGGCATGGCGGGCCAGATCTGGCCCCTGGGCCGTAGTTTGAGGACCCATGTGCTAATATATAGGTATGCCTGTACATGTGTGTATGTAAAAATGTAGAAAAAATACTATCATTTAAACAGGAATGCAATGAATCTGACAATCTTGCGACCAGTGACCTGTTTGCTTGTTCACTCAGCTTTTGTCCAGATGCTGACTCTCCACTGGCAACTACAAGTCCCCTGCAAAGTCTCCCTTCGTTATGGGTTTTAAGTTGTAAAAAGGCTTTGGATGAGACTGCCCTTTGAATGCAGCACTGTTCCAAATACAGCACTGTTCTCTGACAGCATTTCCAGTAGAAGATTGCCCTGTGTTTGCAGGAAAGCACATCACCTACTAGCACTCCAGTTTCATTTAGTTCCAATTTGAATAATTACAGAACAAATATCATCAGTCATTAATGGTCATCTATTTGCATAAATATGTTCAGTTAAAGAAACTGAGCTCTGAGGCTCACAGGCATCCTATGCAGAGAGGAAGGAGTGTGGAGGCAATTCAGCCTCTTCTCCTCCCTGGCCCCTGGAACTCCTCTTGACTCGTCTTCCAAGGTTGGTCTTACCAACTTTGGAGAGGTAGCTGGTGTGGTTCTTTCCACACTGGCTGTGAGGATGAGGAGGAAGACTGGAGCATGTTCTCAGTCCTACAACTTGGAATCTGAAATATCCTATGGTCCCTCAGATGACATCCAGGACCATTGGATCTCTCCCTCCTTGAGTATTGATTATCTGTTTTGTGGTGGGGATACAGGTGTTAGCTGGTTTGTGGAGTCAGCGTGTAAATAATGTAGATGTGGTAGAGTATAAAGTGCTTCTTTTGGCATTTTCTGGGTTTTATTACATACAGAGCAGTTACAAAGTCTTGCTAGTCACCTCATCAGAGATGCGACTATGACCTTGGGCTGCAACTGTGCGCACAGCAGTTTCTGAGGATAAGTGATATCAGAACAGTATAATGCATTCCTACCCACAGCCTCCTCTGATAACCGAACATAAAGGGGCCTGCACTTCAGGTCAATGGACCCTGAAAATGGCCGCGTGGACTGACAACGAGGCACGTTGCCTATGAAATCGGACTTTTGTTGTTCCTGCACTAAAAGTAGACCTTCTGCCCAGGCAACGGGGTAATTTTCCGCAGTTACTATTAATATTTCATTAGGGAGAAAGAGGCTTTGTGACTTAAATTCAGGGTTCTTCCACAAAAGCTTAGTTTAGTGGAAATTTCTTGCTAGCTAATTATTAGGGCAGGCATTTCAATTTTTTAGATTGGTGGCAAAAACTGCATGCAAAAAAGAAAGCCACCAATCAGTGGCTGCTTAAGGGAAAGGGGATAGGGCCACATAAAGGGAGCACGGCTGTCTGGGAAGCCCCAGAGGGCCAGTCAGGCTGGTGCTCCCATGGGCCTGAGGTTCCCCACCCGTTCTGATTGGTCAGCCCTCTCTTCTAGCCTGTAATACTGTGCAGATATTCCTCCTCATTCTTTTGTCCAACAGCAGAAGGCCTCAAATAGTCCCATATAAGGCACGCTCATTTCTTGGTTTCGCCATGATTGAAAGGAAACCTGTAGTTATTTTTTAAAGGAGTTATCAAGTTCAAACCACTAATGGTATCTCAGTTCTGACGCATACAATTTTACTTAAAGGGTTCATCCACAACAAACTTTTCTACCTTTGAGCTTATTCTGAATAATCATTTTAGAGCTATTAGGCTAAGTTATATAATTTTTCCAAAACAGAATCAGGGTTACAATGCCCTACTTTATCTATGTTGCTGTCTTTATAAAGGATAATGTAATTGCTTTAACACATATAGAAGTGTAAGATAAACTAAGAAGAGGAATTCTACATAACGTTACATTCTGGCTGATTCATTCTGCAAAAATTTTCCATTGCACCAAGCACAGCTAGCTGGACATTCACACATCACTACAAACAAAACAAAACAAAACCAAAAACAAAACAAAACAAAACAAAACAAGCAAGCACCCAAAAAGATGATAAAGTAGGACAGTGATTTCCACTAAAGTGCACACACTAATTTATAGCTATGAATTTGCATTTAGAAACAATTATGGTAATTTAAACAGAAATTTAATACATCCTCCCACAGTGGGGGAGAAGGTGACCAAGGGACCATGCACCTTGAGCAGACGGCTGTCCAGGTGTTTTTGATGGTGTGCTCGCTTTGGCAGCATATTTACTAAAATTGGGATGACATAGAGAAGCCTGGCATGGCCAGGTGCTTTTGATGGGCAGTGTCAAGGCCCAGCTCTTCCTTCTGATGGATCTCAACTGGGCAGCGCTTCAAACAGTGGACACCTTCAAATAATCCACTGTACAGTAGGACACTTGTCCACTTTGAGCAGTGTAAAGACTGATTAATGGGCACCTTTTTCTCCTTGGCCATCTTGATACTATCTGGTTCATTAGTTGTAATTTTAGCACAGTACCCAAATTGGACATTGCCCACCCTAGACTTGAAGTGTTGTCTGATCATGGTTTCTGCAGTCCTGGCATGAAGGAGTGGCAAGCTGCTCCATCTGATGCCTATGTGCAGATCAGTAAGGAAGAATTGGGCAGCACAAGCAGGCAGCGACACCGTTTGGTATTGGATTCCAGGCACAGGGAATGATGGGATACATGCCAGCAGTGGGAGGACTGAGCAGGGAGAACAGAAGCCAAAATAACATAGAAACCACTTGATCTGTGTTGGGTAAATCATGGTATGAGACCACTTACAATACCAGCCATGTAAAGTTGCTTGTTGTGTTGTGTGAATACAGCCATTTTGTGTTAGAGAAATGGGAGTGGGCCAGAAATCTTGGCAGAACAGGCAGCCTAATATATTTATGGTCAGAATCACAGATCCAGGATTGAAACCCAGAGTCAGGGACCCACAATCGGACAGGTCTCCTTCTCTGTTACTGCAAATGGCAGTAACAGAGGCATCCAGGGGCCCAGGAAGGCGGAAGGTTGCAGATACCAGCTTACAACATAGCCCATGTTCTCTGCAGCCTCCGTCACTCCTGCTCGAAAGCATGTAGGCTAGATGGCCAAAAATTACTACCTTGCAGCTTGCTTCCACTCTTTTCTCTCATTGCATAGGATGCTCATAAGATTCCGAGTTCAGGGCATTAGGAGCATTAAAGGCACAATCCATAAATTGCACCCTAAGAGTTCATTCCAAAGGCTGTAAATTTTCTGTCACTGTATCCAGTTGGACTACAAAAAATCTATCAAGTATGAAATGAGCTAAGTCAATTTTTATCCTTATTCCAAACTTGTAAGTGCTGGAGAAACAGCATCAAACAGAGCAGAAGCATTTCAGGATGTCCTCAAACAAATAGTTGCTAAATTGTCTTGAGAAACCACATCCATTATTTTACTTTATCACTTGACTTTTGTTACTTGGTGCTTCTCATTAAAGACCAGCTTTAGGGGCCACCTGCTAGATACAAGTCAACACTGAACTTTCTGGAATACAAATCTACCAGTACTGATCTATGGATGATAATCTGTCTGATCAGCATTATGTCTAGGCCTCCTTTATGGGTGGAAACCTCTCAAGACACTGTACTGGACAAAAATGAAAAGGACGCAATGAAACTCAAAAAAACAGTACAGGAAAAACCCAACTAAAAATCCATAAAACAGTATATATCAAACATCCATAAAATCAGAAAACATTGACTGAAATCAGTAAAAAGAAATTTCCATAGGCTTAGTCTGCTGTGCCATCCAAATCAAGGAACAACACACATTCTTCTTCCACTCTGATAATTCTGCCCTTTGATCAATGATCAACTGAGATTCTGCATCTAACTTGTTATCACATCTTGGCATGGTGCACAAAACACACCAAAAGAGTTTGATTCAGGGCGAATGGAAAAAAGGTTTAGGAAATGATGATAGATAGTCAGGTCAATTGGTTCTTCTACTTGGCAAATATTTTAAGTACACATAACCTTAGCAAACATGGATGCAATTAAACCTCTGACTACAGATTAGATGAGCAATTTAAGAGCAATTTAGTGGATGTGGGTTTAAGAACAGTTTAACTATTTTCTTGGAAAACCATGTAAAGATAATGATGTCCTGCAGTTTGTTGACAACCACCATGCACATGGTGGGCATGTCGTGAGCAGAGATGGCTAGAGCCAGGGGTCAGACTAGATGGCCCGGGAGACCCCTTCTGACTCTCTCTGTTTCTGTTTCTGCACCTCACCTCCACTAGTGGCTAAACTGGGCTTTAGTCTTCAGTCTAGATTTAGTCGAAATTGGCCAGTGGTGCAGCTAAGTAATTTTAGACCCTGGAGTTACTGGCATTATCTTATTTCAGTTGTGAAGCACACAATTAACATTTCTGTTTCTTACTCCGAACACTATTCCATCCTTTAAAATGCTTCTCTTTAAAAGTTTCACAAACAACAATACTCTGAGCATGTGTTTATTTATATTTATAATTTATTTTATGTAATATAATTTTATATTATAATTTAAATTTTATATATATTATATTATAATATATTATATATATTTATAACATTGATATCCCACCTTTTTTATCCTTGCAAGGAAACTATGGTGGTTCACATGATTCTCCTTCTCTCCATTTTGTCCTAACCCTGCAAAGTAGGTCAGGCTGAGGGACAGTGACTGGACTCAGTTGACTAGATATGCCATGGTGGTGTTCAAGTTTTGGGGCTTGTTGTGTTGACTGAAATCAGCAGTGGGGGTTGTTAACCATGGACAAGACAATTGGGCCAGCTTCAGACAACACAAGCCATCTCTGGCTTATAAACCATCATGGCTTATAGTGTTGCATGAACATCCAGCTGTTCACCTGGTGAACTTCATGGTTGAGTGAGGATTACTAGCTGGATCTCTTGAGGCCTAGTTTCACACTCCAACCAGTGCTCCATAGTGGCTGTCTTTTGCATTTTAAACTCACTTAAAAGATAGCACTGTCAAGAGCACTTAAATAAAATGGTGTTTGGGTCTGTTCTGCTGGATGCTCATCACCCCTCTGCCCCGTGCTCCAGGCTGCAGGGCCCTCATCTCTGGCCCCAAAGCCAGTACTAGCTGCACTGTGAACTGGGCCTCAGACAGCTCCCTGTATGAAGGCATATTCGTGTGGGTGGTGGTGCTGGGGATATACTAGCAGGGCCACACAGACCATTCATCTTAGTGGAAAAGTCCTGCAAGGAGCTGACTAAACAGCTAAAAGGTAGTCCCGGGCAAGGATACACCTGCAGCAAATCTGATGAGCTAGAGAAGGCCGTGCCAGTTTTTTAGGAGGTGTAGCAACCCAGGTAGCAAAAGAACTTGTGGTGGTTAGAGGGAGCAGAAGCAGGACTTGTGGGCCATGCCCCCTCAGGCGTCATTTTGGGCCCATAGTCTGGCCAAGGGGGAACCGATCCATAAGCACTTGTGAGACATTGTCTTTGGAAATGCACATATAAACTGAGATGTGCCATGGTTGCAGTCCCATGATTCACACATGCATAGTCAGGAAAGCTGCACTTGGATTGCAAAGGGTAAAAAAATCAGGATGCATCATCAAGTGATAGACACGATGAGGGAGCAGTTACTGCATCTATTCAACAGGCTCTGCTCCCTCGCAGGGAACAGAACTTGAATGTGGGAAACCTTAGTCTTGCAAACAGAACTAGTCCTTCCAGCCATGATCCATGTCAAATGTGATGGAATGGGTCCCTCTAGTGGAGAAAGCTGCCACACAGCCTCCCCCACGCAAAGTTACAATGAGAGAAATCCTGATTCATCACTAGGTGGAGCTGCTTTTTTCAGGCTCTGTTCATGAAATTTTCATAATATATAAATATATGTGCCCACAGAGCGTCTGCATCTCTGTTACCAACCTCAGTGTCTCTGCATATTTTACAGTGCTTTAGAGGGGAACCAGATGCTGTCTCCAGTTTTTTAAACTCGCATGTTTGCCCTGGGCTTCCTGCCTTTTTTCTTACTAGAATTTCTTTTTATTGATTTCCATCAATGACCAGAAAAAAAAATTTGTTAAGGATGAAATTATGGCATACTTGCACATTGCTTTGAGACTAGTGGTGCTAGCAGCCCTTTCATTCGGGAGCCCTCTAGACATCGCAAGAAACCTATAAATGCGAAGAGAGATTTTAAAGTCAGAAAACATAACAGCTTCCTTAAGCGCTGCAACACACTTGACGTGCTTTCCTTGAACATCAGTTGAAGCTTGTGGAGGAAGCAGGATTGTACTGGCAGGTGAAGTCCAAATGTTGGCAGCCATTTTGGCCAAGCCTTTGGCACCTACCCATGTAGCTGAGTGTATGAACAAACGATTGCCTTTTCAATTGCACAGCAGTATGTGCATATTATGACATCAGGAATCTGTGGATGGAGTCTGGAACAGTACTATGTAGGGGGAGCACCAGCCAACACTGATATAGGTTTATATGCAATCTAGTTCTTATTCTTTAAAATCAGGGATTCAGCATGTCTAGTCCACAGGGCTAATCCATCCTGTAGAAGTCATATGCCCCAACTGTGGGACATGTTTGAGTTCCTCCAGGAGACAGGCCTTAGCCTTTAGCTTGTCCCTCCAAGAAATCCCCCTGGAAGATTCCAGGCTATTATATCTAATGTTAATTTTGGGAAAGAAGTAAGGATGCAGGCTGGAGGGAACCTAGCTGGTCCTGGGAGGAATGGATGCTCTTTCTTGTATCAGCCAAGTCTTCTTTATATGCCTGTTACCCAACCACCTGCCCTTGATGGAGATAGCCTGAGCTTTTGAAGCAGGTTCCCAACTCAGCTGGCACCAGGAAGAGCTATTCTAGGTATAGAGAAAGGTAAAATGGATGCGGTAATGCCATCATATTCAACCAAACCATAACAGAGAGGAAATGGATCTCTTTCTCTCTTTCTCGCCATTTGTTGTTTTTATATTGTAATGGTCATCCAGAGAGCATGTCGCTACCAGGCAGCTTTTAAGCAAATTTAAATAATAATAATAATAATAATAATAATAATTTTATATTGTTATTTCTTGTATTTTAATTTTATGTTGTGAGCCGCCCCGAGGCTTCGGCGAATGGGGTGGCATAGAAATGTTTTACTAAATAAATACATACATACATACATAGATTTGAATGTAGCACTTACACATACACTGCATCCACGTATGTATTCATTTGAAAGTGGTGAAATGGTGTGAGTGTTTAAATGTTGAAAGCATGATTAGGTCTTCATTCCACTGTGTTATAGGGGGTGAATATTTATGCTTCCAACATTGTAACATTAATTTTGTAACAATCAAAAGGGCACAGAAAATTAATTTATGCTGAGCATGTGTTAACTTCCAGGAAGTTGGTCAATAAATTAGAAGGTAAGCATCAGTAAATAGTGATCAGCTTCAATAAGTGTTTCCAAAAGCAGAAGAAACTGTGAAGCTGTAGAAGCAGCAGGGCCAAGTCTAGATTTTAACAGATGTTGCATTTGCAAGTACTGTAATTCAGCCTGAGCAGAGAAATTGTATTTGGCACTCAGATCTAAAAATGACAGAAACCCATCATGAACCTCCACTCACTGGTCCAAAGGCAAAATCAACTTGCCCATCTAAGTCCACCACAAAAGTTTTTCTTACCAATTTTAAAGTCTGGATTTTGCTGTGAATTCAGTTTAGCATACAAATTGGATCAAAATGACATTCAAGCATCTGCCACACATTTTTAGTAACCATAATCGTGGGAGAAGCCCTCTCTCTGTCAAGAGGCTCATACCATTCATTTGGAAAGAGTTTCCAGGGAAAAAGATTCCAGAACTAACCATGGTGGAAAATCTAATCTATGTTGGAAAGACCCAATTTAAAGTCAACAAATAGGCCTGATGATATAAAGGAAGAACTGGAAAGACAAAGCTACCTTCCTTGGTGGAAATGTACATATTTTTCAAGGATATTCATGGAGGAGAGGAACTCCCTACACACACACACACACACACACACACACACACACACATGAAAATTAAATTTTTGAAATATTTTCCAGGCAGAAATATGACATCAGTGACTCTGACAAAAGCCACTCATTTTATTGGATTGTCAGGTCCTATAGGGGCCCGGTTGGCTCTCCACTTTTAAGTTTGTTCTGAATCCCAGTTTTGAATGGGCCTTGTTATTTTACAATTTTAAATGTCTATTTTTCAAACACTTCTTTGGTGTTGTGATTTTTAAAAAAAATCCTGACATTGTTTTCATTGAATTTTATTCAAGCTGCCTTGTAGATCAGTAAGCAAGGCTTAAATTTGTTAACACAACAGTAAATAATTTGTATCTGCCTTTTTATTTCTGTGGATAATAATAATAATTCATTTTTATATTGACAATAACTGAAGCTCACAATATTTTATTATATGTGCAATAATAAAAACAGATACGATAAAATAGGTTCTGGAGTGGGTATGCCCAAAATACACAACAGGGGAAGGTTTTCTTTTAAAGGGTTTATTCTTGAAAAAAACTGGCCACCAGCAAATCTTTCCAGATGGCACACCTGAGCAGTCCTCAGTTGGCCCTTTTATATACTGATCATTAAAGGGTTACATGCAACACAGTTAACACTTTACAATAGGTTACAGAAGTAAAAAAATCACAATGGCATGATCTTCCCTACTTGCATACTAAAGAGGATGCTCGAAGAAGGGGGATCAATCGGGTGCTATTACATAGAAGAGGAGGAGGATGGGGTGGGGTGAATTGCCCTTTGTTTGAGCTGCTGTTATCAGTCAGGTGTCAACTAGCTTTCTCTGAACTGGTGCCTAGCCAGGGTCATCTACATTTCAAGGATGTGCACATGCTGATATCTAGAAAAGAGGGTTTTTCTTAGCCTGGTTATGCGCCAGTAGTTGCATGATTTAACCAATGAAAGTTATACTTATTGATTCTTGCATGACTAGATAAAAGGAAGGGGCTTTAGTGTGAGTTGTTCTGCTTAGCTAGGG
The DNA here is from genome assembly GCF_004798865.1 of Varanus komodoensis. Classification (NCBI taxonomy): domain Eukaryota; kingdom Metazoa; phylum Chordata; class Lepidosauria; order Squamata; family Varanidae; genus Varanus; species Varanus komodoensis. The sequence goes on along the minus strand of NW_025335268.1, from coordinate 4,759,193 downwards.
GACTTTGCTCATAAACAGTGTGCAGTTCTGTGGATCCTATCATTTCATGACTTGGTAATATTTTCCAAGCCCATGGCTTTCCAAATTCAGTCGGCTTTATTCAGATGCTTCCACTAACAAATCCTTCCTTACTTCACATACCCCAGATACTTCTGCAGCTTCTGAGGGCCACAACTCAGCTCAGATTCTTCCCCCTTTCCTTCAAACTAACTAGAAAAGATACAGACCTAGATCAGATCATCCTTTGCTGGATGGGGCATGTATGTGAGAGTGTGGGAGTGTGCAAAAGCCACGCTTCTTTTCAGAACCTTTCAGGTATCCCTTAACTATTCAGAAAACACTCAGCTATTAATCTCCTTAACAAAAAGAACTGCAGACAGCTCTTCCTGCAGCTTTGACCAACTTTCTGCAGTCCTCCAAGCTCCAGTTAACTTCCTTGTCCAACTGCTCCCCACACCCAATCTCACAACGAAATGTGAGGGCAATTTACACATACTGAAGTCAATGGGAAAGCATATTTTGATTTTGCTGAATGTGCAGTATTCCTTATGATACTGACCCCTTTCCTTAGCAAATAGTTACTAAAATTATTTATCCACTTTTGAATTCAAATGGGGCATTTTATTGATGTACTTTCACAGGTTCAGGTTAGTAAAAGCAATAACTACCCTACTTAAATACATAAACCAATTCAAATTTCCTACAAAAATATGTTTTCAGTTTTTGCTTCACAGTTATCACCCACCAAAAATTACAACAAGCAAGCCTTCTCTTTCATTCCTACATAAATGATGGAAAAGGTAAAGAGCAAGTCCACCTATTTCCAAGCATGGCTAGAAATGGTATACTAAAAATTCTTCCACCCCAGGCATCATTTCCCTTAGAAGCACACCTTTGAGCCACATGTTCTCACATCTGCATTTCATTGTAAACAGATAACCAGTTGTTAAAACATCTTCTTTGTATTTTGCAAGGAAACTTCAAAGGCACAAGCCAACATGCATCCATCTCAAAAGCATCACCAAAAATGCAAGTTTCTTCAATTGGCACATTTCCTGACCACTGAGGACTCAGGTATGCATTACAGGGATTGTATAAAACAAGCTGAGTGTGACACTTCCTGAAACAGCTGCCACATCTAGTCATTCCATAAACTTACAGTCTTTTTGTGAATTATGGGCATTCCGATATTTGTCCCAGGGTCAGTATGTGTGATCAGTTTTTAAGCCGGGAGGCGATTCCCTGCTCCCAGCCCATCTATACTGACTGTATGTTCTTAGGATCATGAGTTAACAATGTACCAGCAGGCAAATTCGTGACGCATAAGTTACCAAAGGCTACTAGTTCGGATGGCTTTGTGTTACCTCCAATATCTGAAGCAGTGAGCATGGGTGCACCAATTGCTGGGAACTTGGGTGGAAGGGTTTCCTACAGGTAGCTGGTTGGCCACGGAGGGAACAATATGGTCTGTTCATCTGTTCTTGGGGGTCAGGTATAGTAGGATTAAAACCACAGGAAACTTAATAAACCCAGTAGAAATCAATTATACAGTGCCTAACAAAATAAAAAAGTTTCAGCACTTATTTAAATATAGGAAGAAAGGAGGTTTAACAGCCCTCCCAGAGAGAAAATTCCACAAACGCAGTGACGCCATCCTAAGTCTCTTGTGCTTAACAATCATATCTTAATTTATTCTCAGCAATTTGAAATAAAGACCAACTGTGAGGAACATAAAGTGTTCTAGGAAGGAGAGATGCTTTTACAAGGAAGCCAGTAGTTGGGGGATCCCTTTTTCCTTACCCTTCTTCAAGTAACCATGTCCAGAAAGACAGTCATCTGTTTCTTTGGCGGTTTCAGTAAGCCTATAAACTTTGGTACTGTAGTTACTGGGCTTCTCTCCACAAAGCATTTATTATGGGCTTGTGATCCCTAATTCATGGAAGTCTGAAGAACTCTTCATAACCTTTTTATCCTCCGGGCCTGTTTTCCAGCTATTTCTGTGACTTTTTTTTAAAGAGTCAGGAAAGTCAGCTATTAAACTGCAAACTGGAGCAAACCAGAGCAAAGACCATGTGCAGAGTTGCAATTCCACCATGTAGTAGCTGTTTTGCAGCACCACCTTGTGCTTAATTGATGGGATACAGAGAGAAGCAGAGAAATACAAACCCTTGAGGAAAATATGCTAATAAAGAACCCCCTTCCTCCTGCAATGAAAACAGGAAGACACCTCAGTAAAGCAGTGGCCAAAATTCCTCATGTAGGGAAAACTGCAGCTGAATGGAGAACAAACTGGAAGGCTGGGGGAATGCCAAATCCACACTGGGTTGACTGTGCTGACGAAAGTGGAGTTCTCTGTCCCATCCTCCTCATGGCAGCTTCGCCCCCCACCCAGTCACCTGAAAATCCTTCACAAGAAGTCAGGAGACCTTGCTGAATGGGGTGAGCTGTAGAGTATGAGTAGGAAAGTGTCCACAAACATCAGGCAGAGGGACCCTCCTGGAAAAGAACCCTTCTTTTCTTGGACCCTACTCTAGGAATCAAGCAGATGGAAGGTGGGCAAGCAAAGGACCAACAGGTGGGGAGCAAGTGGAAAGAGAGGTGGGTGGAAGGAAAGCACAGAGGAAAGGGTAAGCCAGTGAAACACAAAGTCATCGAAGTGTAGTTGTGAGGGATGTACTTCTGGAGCAGAAGACCTCAATGCAGCCAGGGAGCCAGGTGGCGTAGTGCTTGGAGTGTTGAACCAGGATCCGGGAGATGTGGGTTCCAGACCCCACTTGGCCATAAATCTCACTGAGTAACTTTGGCCAGTCACAGACTCTCAGCCTAATTTGCCTTACAGGGTTGTGGTTGTAAGAATAACATGGAGGAGGAAGACTATGGAAGTGGGAAAGCATCGAAGCTCTGTGGAATTTACCCCTCTAGCATTCTCCGACTTCCTTTTGTGTTCAGCCCTGTCTTGGAAAGTGATCTGAACCAGGAGGAAATCCACCAGTGCTTACAGAATGAAGGTTGCACAACCAGAAACCTTCTTCTGCAGCACATACAGCAGCCCAAAGGTTCATGCATGTGCTATGGAAGAAGGATGCTGCTATGCACCATTCATGTGGGTTCCACTCCTGGTGGACAACATGTGAATGCTGAGCATGCTTGCCAGGAACTTGAACTAGGTACAGAAAAGCTGTCTTATGCAGGTCCCTTCTCCTGGTGCTTCCCCTAGCCAGTATGCACGTGTGCACAAATTTGTTTGTTTAGTTGCAAAGTCATGCCCGACCCATCAGCAATCAATGGACAACATTCTTCCAGGCTCTCCTCTCCTCCACCATCCCTTGGAGTCCACTCAAGCCCACACCCACTGACCCAGTGACTCCATCCAGCCACCTCGTCCTCTGTCGTCGTCTTCTCCTTTTGCCATCAATCGTTCCCAGCATCAGGGTCTTCTCTATTGAGTCCTTCCTTCTCATTAGGTGGCCAAAGTATTTGAGTTTCATGTTCTTTCTCATTGCAGCTTCGATATACTAATATAACCAAGTTCTTCTCCAAAAGCCTAACCTTATATAGTCCAAATGGCACCATTGATGCAGAAGAGAGAAGTATCAGCAGCAGACTTAGGGGCAACTCCAAGGTTTGCAGAAATAACAGAGAACTTTAAAAGGAGTTCTCCCCACTCTTGCAAGACTGAGCTGCCTGTGTACTTGGCTTTCCTACATGGAATTGGGATGCTGTTTAGCATCCGAAGGTTCAATTTAGATGCCAGGAAGTACTAACAGTTAGGACCCTGAGGGTATGGAATGGGCTTCCATGGGAGGTGGTTGAGGCCCTATTGGTGAGGGTGTTCAAAGATAGACTCATGATATGCCCACCATGGGCATGTCATGAGTGGAGCCGGCTGGAGCCAGGGGTTAGACTAGATGGCCCAGGAGATCCCTTCTGACTCGTTCTGTTTCTTTGTTTCTCTGTTTCCATTTGTCCCTTGCCTCAGGCAGCTAAAGGGTTTGGGTTAGCCCTGAGGAGTGAGCATGCTAAATGGGCATGGAATCCTGAATGACTCCTATGGGGAACAAAGGAAAATGCGATGGAGAGGCTGAAAACCTGAACAGCATTCCACATTGCAGCATATTGTGGCTTTCGCCTGAAAATAGTAATAGCACAAGAATTTTTGGGGTGTGGGTCTTTATGTAACAAATCCAATCAATCAACCAACCAACCAACCAATCAACCAACCAACCTCTCTCCCATAGATTCATTAGTAAAATGGAGCTATGACCAGGTTCTGAAAAATCCGCATTTTACTGAAACACAGCACATATGTTTAGGAAGAAAATCCCCCCAAAAAACCCTCCATGTAGTCCACTGAAGGCTGAACATAGTAGGCTTCCAATACAGGCTGATTGTGGGATGATAACATGGAAAATTCGGGTGAGGCTGGGAGGGGAGAATGGAATGAGGCTTCCTGGCTGGAAAAAGAACAAGAGCAGTACAAAGTGGGAAGGTCCACCATATGGACAGACCTTCCCTCTGGTATTGGGGAGACCCAATATGCTCAAAGTACAATCCCAAATGAAAAATAAACTTTATAACATGTCTAAAAAATAAACGAAAATGTTGGGGTCTTTTTTTTTTTTTTGCAGACCCCACTTGTTTGTTAAGGGTGTGGGGGAGGTGGAAGCAGCTGTGCAGACATAAAAAAGAGGCTGGCACACTTCTTTGTGACTTCTCCTATACTGGACAGCCAACCCAGATACCTCAAAAACAACCAGGCTGCTCAGAGCATATGTATCTAGTAGACCCAACCTGGCACTCTCTAGTTGACAGCAACTCCCAGCATTCCTAACCACTGGCCATCCTGTCTGGAGTTGTAGGTGTTAGGCTGATGTTCCAAACTTCTGAGGGACACTAATTTGGAGAAAGTTGCAGCAAACAATCCAAGTGGTACTTTTTGAAGACAAAGGCAAACTTTCATGATACTTGAAATCCAAGAAGTTGTTTTGACTTAGTATGGTCGCAAAGCCCAGCAGGGACACACAGACTTCTCACTGTGCTAGTTTCTGAAGTCTTATGTGCCTAGGACATCCATGTCACCGAGCTAGGCCACCCAGAATCAACAAACGTAAATGTTTATTACTTTAATTATGTGACTGAAATGGTAAATGTACACACTGACAATGCCCTGCTGCTGCAGTCTTTCAGTCCTTGTCCTGTGCGCCCTCCATGGGAGGTGAAAGCAATTTATGCAATTATGTAAAGCGTTTGCACAATCAGTCCTGACAGGCAGGAGTAGTTTTGGTGTGAGCTGTGTGAGGTACCTCAAGCGGGTTGCTCAGGACGATCTTGACCTCACTAGCCTGAGGAACTCAATAACTGCCTGGACATGTTCTACCCAGAAGGTCTGCATGCTACAGTGAAACATTTAATGAGCAAGAGAGAGGGACACACAGGGAAAGGAAGGTCATAACTGATATTCTTAACTTCAACTCAGGTTAACTTATATTCTTACCCTCAACTCAGGACAAGTATGACATCACTGGCAGCCAGTCATAAACTTGCATCCACGTTCCTTATTGATTTAGCTGAGTGCGATGGCTAATTTTGCTTCTGTGTACTGCGGGTGGGCCACACTGAACATCCTGCATGCAGATTTCTGTGCAAACAATGGGACTTAGCCTTCCAGGTTGTGGCCCTCCAGTGTGTCAGGGCACAGCTCCCACTCCACTTAGCCAGGTTGGCTGTGCATGATGGATTTGTCATCCCTCCCCAGCACATGCAGAAAGGCCCCTGTTGGGAAAGGCCACTTTCAAGTGCTGGCCGAGGAGTTGCCAATTGGCTTCTGGTACAGGCAGAGCACTGGGCCATGCTGCACTGGAGAAGAATCCCAGATTTTCTCAGGTGCTTGTAAAACAGGAGGGTGGACTGGAAGGGATGGGGCAGCCACCTCCTTGACCAGGGACCCATTCTGTCTTTTCTGGAAGCAATGGATAGATTTGCTCCAGTCAAGCCACAGGTGGATATGTAGTTCCCATACATACAGTGTGCAAGCAAAGCACACCTACCAGATCCTGAATCCTGTTCTGCATCCATAAATACTGCCTCAGAAATGTATTTGTAAAAATCATGCACTCATGTACACTTGCGTGCTAACACATAGGCAGGAGTGCCAGCGGAATAGCTAGGATGTAAAAAAGGAAAAGAAAAAGCCATGATTATTTTCTTGGCATGGTTATGAACCTCAAAGGCTGCCATGAAGAGGAAGTTCAAGACCTCTTCCTGCTGATACCATAGTATAGGACACGGGATAATCAATTCAAGTTGCAACAACCCTGATTCAGGCAGGAGATCAGGAAAAGCTTCCTCACTGTCAGAGCAATGCAACAGTGGAACCAGCTGCCTGGAGAGGTGGTGGGCTCTCCCACACTAGAGACATTGAAAAAGAAACTGGGCAGCCATCTGAGTGGGATGTTGTGACTTGTCCTGCAACAGCAGGGGCTTGGACCCGATGGCCATAGAACTCTACTATTCTGTTTTTGTTTTGTTTTGTTTATTCTGTAAATAGTTTTTATACTATGCAAAATGTATTTTAAGTTTTATAAACTGTGCAGGGAGCTTCCAGTAATGCCTAGAATAGGAACGCAACAAAATCATTAAGAATCACAGAGTGCTGAGCCCGCTGGCTATGAGTACCGCTGTCTTGTCTGGATTCTGGGTCAGGGCAGCCAACAGGCTGTGTGTTATCTGTGTGCGCTCTTCCACCCACTGCACTGTGGCCTTGTGACCAGACCGGCCATGACTTTCTGCAGATGAGTGCTTTGGATAAGCTAGAAACTCAGAATCTTTCTCAGTGTTAAAATTGCAGTCTGTACATTCTGGTAGCCCACTTTGAGAAACCTTGATTAGAGGAGGGCTTGTAGGTCGCCATCTCTAGGATATGTTTGAGAGAAGTTGGCTTGTGCTGCACTCCGAGAAAAAGAGGGCCAGGCCAAAGCACTGGGTGTCCACAGGAGCAAGCGTGCCTCGTGGTCACTGTGACCGGATGGAGGCAGCAAAGCACTCTCTGCCCCCGTTCCCATTTTTTAATTGCTCATACTGTGTCCATCCAGATTAGAATGTAACGATCCTTGGGGTAGGAACCTGTCGAAATGATGTATGGCCAGGCACACCTATGACATTGTGCAAATAATTAACAACAGCAACAGTAATTAATGTGCCTGTGCAGTCCTGTTGCTTGACATTGCTGCTGGCGAAGCTCCTGCCACCCTGCAAAGTATTTTAAAGGCATCTCGTCAGCGAGACCGAAAGCCAGACTGTGAGGGCAGGGGCTTGGTGGGGGGAAAGAAGGGAGGGCTCTGATTTTAAAATGGATGACATTTCCCACTTTATGGAAGGATCAAATCAAATTGAACTTAATCCAAAATCTGGGGCGGGGGTGGTGGACCAGAAGTCCTAGAGGTCAAAGCAGACCTTCAACAACATACTTGCCTCCACATGTGAGCGGGAACGCAGCAAGCAGCCCCGTGTCTGTGCCATGTGCTTGACGTAGTTCCCCTCCAGTGTTGCAGATATGGTGGAATTGCCTGGAAGGAGGAGGCCTACGTGCCCAGGCCTCCTGCCCACAGAGGCTTGTGCCCTGTGTGTGGTTGAGGGCCAAGGCAGGCATGGCTGATCACCTGCCAGGGCCCACATCTCAGCCAGGGCCCTCCGCAGTGGCTCCTCCTCCTCTCCAGGGCAACCTGCTTCTTCTTCCCACTGTTCACTCTGGCCCAGGAAGTAACGGCGGCATGCGCGAGCAGGAGGAGCTGCCCCGGCCTACTTGCTCCCGGGCTCTCTGCTTGTCCAGCAAGCACATGGCAGCAGTGATGAGGAAGAGGAGGGTGCCAGAGCAGCCGGTGGCTGTGAGTGGGAAGGAAGCAGGGAAAGGGCTGCTTGAGGGTGTCTTGTCCAAGCATCCCAGAAAACCAGGAGCCAGCACTGATTTGGGGCTGGCAGAGGAGTTACATTACAGAGAAGGTAGTGATGTGGCAACGTCAAGGTGGGTTTTTCCTCACAATCTGCTCAAGTGCAGAAGGAAGCATGGTTTTGAATGTCTGAAAAGGGCTAGAGTGATTATGACTAATGCAAAAGGCACATGTTCAGAATCATAGATGGGGCCATTTAGGGCCCCTCCCTCGCAGCATGGATGGGGGGCCAGGCAGTCTGATCTCCCACTCTGCCTCCCTCCTACATGCTGTCTGCACTGGAGGGGCCATGTGGAGGGACCTCATGTGAGGTTCTACTGGACCTCATGTGGGGAAAAGAACCTAAATGTCTTGATGGCGGGCAGGCTCCAAATTTGCAAGGGTGATGGATATTTTTGCAGAGCACAGCAAACTATCTAAGGATAGGGACCTGGAGTAGGGGATTAATACCTTCTTTCTTCCTCCTTTTCATAGCAGAGGAGAAGGGAGATGCTTTTTGTCAGCTTCCATTAAGAACTGTTCATGCTCCGAGATTAGCACAGCAGCTACTTAAATCTAATTCATTTGTCGATAATTGAGAAGGAAGATTAGGGTGAGGGAGGAGAGTGCTCTTTCGCAATGCAGAGTCTCAGGCCAAAGGTGAACACATTTTGGCATGTTTTTCAAACTTCTTTAGATTTCTGTCCTTATGTTTAGGAGCTGTTCCTGAAGTCCAAATGCATGAAAGGCTGATGCTTGCCCTGTGGCTCACTTTTTCTGTTCTTCTTTCTCCTTCTTAAATCACTCCTAGATGCAGTGTGTTGACAGAGCCAAAACAAACAAAAAAGTATACCCCACCCCCAAATGCTAAGTGGGCAAACATTTCTGGTCCCCAGTGAAAACTAAACAGCTGTGCAATGCATGCATTTAGGGCCATTCATGGTGTTTGGCTATGGGTTCAAAAGCCTATCAATTTTATTCTATTATGTCATATGAGAAAGCATTAACATCAAATAGTTGCCAAACCAGTAAAATTATCCCATCAGAGGAAATGTTTCTATTGCTATAAAATTCTCGGCAAAGTAAAAATGAACTGTAAATTGCAGGAAGAGTAACATTTTGTTTGGGTTTGTGCTGGTTTATTTCTATATTGCCCAATAACTGAAGCTCTGTGTATTGACAATTCATACAACACAATAAAATACAGTATAGCACATATTCAGTTCTTGGGTTAAGAACAAATTCCATTCCTGAGATTGTCTTTAAGTCAAATTTGAATGTAAGTCAGATCACAAATATAAAAAGCATATAAAACACTTTAGAAACACTTCCATGTACACTAAAACATCTTGAACACAATACAGCATTTTAATAATGGTAATGCAATAATAATAAAGTAACTACAAGTACTGAAAATAGAGAGAGAATCCATACGTGTGTGCATAGTATGGTTTATAGTATGTTTTTAAAACAGTTTAGATTGAAAGATAGAAAAATAGCAAAAAGATTAAGAAAGGGGAACACTTCTTGAGCTAACATTAAGCCTAACGTTAACTGGATGATGATGGAGATGGGACCGGTGTTGGAGAGTCAGGGTTTGTGCTGCTGCAGGGGATTACCCCTGGCGTTGCTTTGTAGTTCCAACTGTACTGCTCACTGCTTCCCCCCTCTTCCTTCCCTTTCCCTTCTTCCTTCCTTCCCTTCCTCATCTTTCCTATCTTCTTTCCTATCCTTGCTATCCAGCGCTTGCCACCCACAGGCGCTTGCTTGCTGCTTGAGGATGAGGCAGGACTTCTGGGTTTGCTCATTCATAAGTAGGGGTTGTTCTTAACTTGGATGTTTGTAACTGAGGGTCTGGGCATACATAGCAATAAAAGCATAATAAGATTTCACCACAGAAATTTGAAAAAGTGAATTTTAAATTACTTAAATGACTAAGACAAGAAACTAGTTAATTCAACAGCAGGCAGTGTCCCCCCCAGCACCCCCATGGCATTTAAAGCTGTTAAATACCTCACCGTAGAAGGTCATTTTAGTCTGGCACTGAAAGAATGGCAGACTTGATGCCAAGTGGGCCTCAGTGGAAAGATTGTTCCATGAATGGGGGGCTGCCACCAAGAAGGCCCTCTTCCTTGTTGCCACCAGCCACGCCTCCCCTAGATGTGGAGTTCAGAGGAAAGCCTCAGATGTTGAGCACTGCATTCTGTCAAGTGTTGTGGTCCCAAGCTATGTAGGGCTTTGTAAGTTAAGTCCAGCATCCTGAATTGGGCTCAAGCATATAGGCAGCCAATGGAAATGGGCCGAACAGTTGTGCTCAGGGTTGTGTATTCTCTTTGCAAAAAATTAGAAAATTAAAATTTGGCTCCCCAGGAAAATTAAATTCCGTGTCAATAAATGCTAGATCTTGCAACATGTATGAGTTATTCAAACTGAGCTTTTTAGGATTTTCTTTTATTTTGCTTATTTTTTCTGTCATTTTGGATCATGTACAGTGCAATTGTAACAAGTCAGTTCTGATGCAGATTGCACTGGGGTCAGATGAGAAGGTATAAATGAGAGCCAGTGTGGTGAGCTGGCGAGGGGCTTGGACTGGTGAGCTGGCCCATGCGGGTTCTAGTCCCCACTTGGCCATGAAGTTCCTTAGGTGACTTTAGGCCAGTCACTCACTCTCAGCCTACCCTACCTCACCAGATGGTTGCTGTGAGAATACAATGGATCTGTGTAAGCCACCTTGGACTTTGCACATCTAAATGCAATGTGATTACAACAACGATAAATCATTGAAGCCTTATTGTAGTTTTTCTAGTCATAGGAATATGGTAGTTCTGAGCCCACATGTTCAATTACTAGAAATCTATTCCTGCCACCCCTCTAGTTTTTCAGACCTGACCATGAGAAACAACTGGCGTTCAGGACCCAAATAAGTTTTTTATAGAATTTGTACAATCTGGTAAATATTTATTTATTTTATTTACTTATTTAGGTAACTTCTATGCCGCCCCATTTGCCGAAGCCTCGGGGCGGCTCACAAACATAAATAAATAACATCCTATAAAACAATATAAATTAAGTCGCCCTGGCCAAAGAATAAAATAAATAAATAATATTAACAATTAAAATAACATTTGAATAAAAAGGTCTTCACTTGGCGCCGAAAAACAAATAACGACGGCGCCAGGCGGACCTCTCTGGGGAGTGCATTCCATAGATTGGGCGCCACCGCAGAGAAAGCCCTCCTCCGAGTACTTACCCTCCTAATTTCCTTCATGGAGCGTTCCCGGAGAAGGGCCTCTCCCGCTGATCTCAAGGGGCGGGCGGACATATATGGACATAAGCGCTCCTTCAGGTAACCAGGACCCAAGCTGTTAAGGGCTTTATAGGTCATCACCAACACCTTGAATTGGGCCCGGACTTCATTGGGAAGCCAGTGAAGCTGACGGAGAACTGGAGTCATGTGAACATAATGCCCAGTCCCCGTCAGCAGCCTGGCAGCTCTATTTTGAACCAATTGAAGTATCCGGACTGTCTTCAAGGGCAGCCCCACGTAGAGCGTGTTACAGAAGTCAAGTCGAGAAGTCACCAACTCATGTGTCACTGTCACCAGACAGTCGTTCTCCAGGTAGGGGCGCAGCTGATAAATCAGCCGAAGCTGAAAGAAAGCGCTCCTCGCCACCGCTGTCACCTGAGCTCCCAGTGAAAGCTCTGGGTCGAGGAGCACTCCCAAGCTGCGGACCTTGTCCCTAAGAGGGAGTGCAACCCCATTCAGGACTAGGTTCAGTTCACCTTCCCTGAAGCCCGATCCGCCAACCAGCAGGACCTCCGTCTTGTCTGGATTGAGCTTCAGTTTATTGGCCCTCATCCAGCCCATTATCTCGGCCAGGCACCGGTTCAGCACAGCCACTGCCTCACTGGATTGGTGGAGAATGAGAGGTAGAGCTGGGTATCATCAGCGTACTGATGATTCCGCAGCCCACACCTCCTGATGACCTCTCCCAGCGGTTTCATGTAGACGTTAAACAGCAAAGGGGACATGGTGCAGAGCCATAGTCCCCCAGCACCACCTTCTGGAATCGGCCATTGAGATAGGAGTGGAACCACTGCAAAGCAGTGCCTCCGACCCCCAATCCCGCTAGCCTATCCAGAAGGATACCATGGTCAATGGTATCGAAAGCCACTGAGAGGTCCAGAAGAACCAACAGGGACGCACTCCCCCTGTTCTTCTCCCTGCACAGGTCATCGTACAGGGTGACCAAGGCAGATTCACTACCGTACCCGGGTCTGAAGCCGGACTGAAATGGGTCCAGATAATCAGTTTCATCCAAGAGTGCTTGGAATTGTCCCATCACCACCCGCTCCAACACCTTGCCCAGAAACGGGATGTTGGCCACTGGTCTATAATTAGTGGCCATCTCTGGATCCAGTGATGCTTTCTTCAGGACCAGTCGGACTACCGCCTCCTTTAAAGGGGCAGGTACCCGACCCTCCCTCAGAGAGGCGTTAACCACTTCCAAGTTCCAGGTCCCAATCCTGTGCTTGGCATTGTTTATTAACCAAGATGGGCAAGCGTCCAATAGGCAAGTGGTGGGACATACTCCTCCAAGCACCTTGTCCACATCATCAGGCCGCAATAACTGAAATTCATCCATTAAGTTTGGACCAGACGGTGACATTGGTATCTCCCCAGAAGCCTCTGAATCACTAGTAGAGTCTAGCTCGTGACGAATCTGAGCGATTTTCTCCCTGAAATGCTTGGCAAAGTCGTCACAGCGGGCCTTTGAGGGTGGAACCAGATCTTTCTTCAGACCAGGATGGACCAGCCCTTGTACCACCTGAAAAAGCTCCGCTGGACAGCATTTTGAGGAGGCAATGGAAACGGAGAAGAATGTCTTTTTTGCCGCCCTCACTGCCACAGCATAGGCCCGATAATGGGCTCTTAAGTGTGTTTGGTCAGATTCATCCCGTGATCTCCTCCACCTACGCTCTAGCCGTCTCCTGGCCTGCTTCATCACCTGCAATTCAGATGTATACCAAAGGGAAGAGTGGGCTCTGCCTGGCGGGAGAGGACGCTTAGGAGCGATCGTGTCAACAGCCCTAGTCATCTCCCCATTCCATAGTTCGACCAGAGCCTCGACAGGAGCACCAGTCTTGTCATCAGGAAACTCCCCCAGGGCCTTCAGGAATCTGTCCGGATTCATCCGGCTCCGGGGGCGGACCCACACAATCGGGTCCGCACCCTTAAAGAGGGAGAGGCCGCTCTTGAGCACAAACCTCACGAGGAAGTGATCTGACCATGACAGGGGTGTCAGACATAAATTCCTCACCCTCAGACCACCCTCTTCCTGCCCCGTCGCGAAAACCAGGTCCAGAGTGTGTCCACGTTCATGGGTCGGGCCTGTGACATGTTGAGACAGCCCCATGGCCGTCATGGAGGCCATGAAGTCCTGAGCCGCCCCGGTCAGACCAGTCTCGGCATGGAGATTGAAGTCCCCCAGGACCAACATCCTGGGGGTCCTCAACATCAGGTCCGAGATGATCTCTGTCAGCTCAGGTAGGGAGTCTGTTGGACAGAAGGGTGCACGGTACACCAACAGAATCCCCAATCTGTCTCGTTCGCCCAACACTAAGTAGCCCTGGCCTTGAAGGGACTGGAAGTCCCGTGAGGGAGATGGAGGCTCGGTAAACCAAAGCGACCCCTTCTCCCCTCCCCTCCAGGCATGGACGGTGCTGAACCAGATACCCGGGCGGGCACATTTGAGAGAGGGCGACATCCCCCCCCTCTCCTGCCCAGGTCTCTGTTATGCAAGCCAGGTCGGCCCCCTCATCCACAATCAAGTCATGGGTGAGGGAAGATTTATTGTGGACCGACCTGGCATTAAGCAGCAGCACCGTCAGGCCCGAGGGGTGGTTATAAGACTACCTGGAACCCTCTGGCTGGGGGTAGAACCAGAAGGAGGGACAGGTGTCAGCCATCTGTCCCTCCTTCTACGCGGATACATTAAGCCCCCACCTCTGGAACGTCCATTGCCCGTGACCACCCCAATGGAGGCGCCCACGCACTCCCCAGTAACTCAACTGTCGACATGGCCAGGGACGACTCCATAAAAACAAATTAAAATACAATAAAACTTTAAAACAATATAAAACTCCCTGTCTACCCCCCACTGATACAAAATGCCACCCACCGACCTAGCCCCCCGCCAGCCCAGCCCCGCACGGCCACGAACAGCCACAAACGGCGGCGACTGCCCTTTGGCTGTCACCCTTCCGCCGCCGGCCAGAGGCCGCCGGTCCCAGGCTGCATCCGGCGGGTTAAGCCAGCGCCTGCCCGCATGCCCCACCCCCAATCTGGCGTTGCTCTCACCGACGCCGGTGGGGGGGGGGAGCAGAGAGGGGCGTGGAAACCCGCCAGACGGCAAGATGGCGGCGCCCTCCTCCGCACCGTTGGCGGCGGCCCTGGCGTGGCCCTGGCATCCTCCGTCCCCGGGGTGGCCCAGCGGTGGACGCGGGAGCGGCATCAGCTGGCCTCCGTCTCGGCAGCGCGCCTCTGGTCCTGTGTGGTGACGGCGGCGGCAGCAGCGGCGGCGGCAGCGCAGTGCGGCACAGTGCGGTGCAGCAGGTGTTCCAGGAGAGAAGCAACATGAAGTAGTTTGTTCAGCTGCACCCGCCTAGGTTACATTTAAGCTGAATTGCAAAGTACTGTGAAAACTAATGGGTTGTTTTGCAATAAAACTTAGATTAGGTGATGGCCAGTATGCATTGACCATCCATAATCCATCTACGGAGGTCCTCTAAATCTATTCTCCACTAGATGGCAGCATTTCACAGCAATTAGCTTTAGAGCGGACCTAATACAGAGGCCCAAAGGTGGTTGTGAAAACTGTCAAGAAGGACAACAGCTCCGTGGCATCTCCTGGTCTATAACTCTGTTTAGGGTTTGTTTGCAGCAGTTTGCATAGGAGGGAAAAAGCCTGCCCTTCCAGAAGCTCCCGGGGTGGCCCAGCTTGTTACTCTGGTCATTTAGAGTTCTTCTGGATGCAGCAGAAGAGGAAGAGAAACGCTTTTGAAGAGGGATGGAAAGTCTGCTGATAACACCTGACACATTCTGTTTCTCACTGCAATCCCAAAGGCAAATAACAAAAAGGCTGCACAGCTAAGGCAAATTAGCCTGAAGCCTTTTTGGTGTCATTTATTCATTACATTTGTATGCCTCCCCATAGCCCACAGGGTTCTCTGGGCAGTTTACAGAATGGAAGCATTAAGAATAAAGCAGCATAAATAATAAAATCAATTAAAACCAAATACAAAATGATTGACAATCCCATGTGATTAGAAATTAATACTTGGCCTAAAACAGTGCACATAAAAACAATATTAAAATCTATCTAGCTGTTAAAACATCAGGTGAATAAAAAGTTCTTTACCTGGTGCTTAAAGGAGAACAATGACTGCACCAGGTGCACCTCCTTGGGAAGCATGTTCCACAGATGGGGTGCAACCACAGAGAAGGCCCTTCTCCTCACTGTCATCTCCTTACTTCTTTAGGAGGCGGTCCTTGGAGAAGGACATATGGAGAAAGACGTTCCTTCAGATACCCCGGCACCAAGCCTTTTAGAGCTTTATATGTTAGCACCAGCACTTTGAATTAGGCCCAGGCTTCAAAAGGTAGCTGATAGAGGACTTGCATGGAGTGGTTTGCATATTTTATGGAGTTATTGTCTGAACGCCCGAGTACAGCGGGATATAGTACATTGCTTTAGGGCATTTCCACAAGAGACTTGTGGAAGCCAAGCCAATCTTTACACATGTTTTTCTTTCCCTGGGATTTCCTTTCCATGCTTTTCTAGATGGAAACACAACCACTAGGTGGTGCTGTGGTATAGTGCAAAGATGCAAATAGACCAGTCTTTCATGAGCCTTTCACAGGTAATACAGGGTTGCCTTGTAGTTCAAACTCTGATCCAGAATTTGGAGATCAGAATTGAGATAAAATAGCTCCACAAGTCAAACAATGCTTCTATATTTGAACTGCAAGCAAAGTGAAAAAAATGCGGTCGCAGCGAAAACATCATTGGCTGTGTTCCCAAGTTGAAAAAAAAAAGCTTAGATGGCCCTGACTCTTCTTGACTTGAATTGCTTAGTCTTGAATTGATTAATCTCATCTTGAATTGAATTGATTTGTATTGAATTGATTCAGGACATTGAGGCAGCCACAACAGGATAAGTGTGTTCAAAGCAAAGGGAAGTATTTTGAAGGAGATTAATGGCAATATGTCTTCTACAGTATTTTTGTTTTAAATTTAACCATATTTTTTGATTACACCTTCCATATAACCTTGAACTTAATTCATTTCAAGGGGCCATATTTGCTGTTTAAGTTTACTAAAATGTGTAATGTTTAGGGTCTGGGAATGGATTAATTCACTTTCCATTTTTTCTAATGGGGAAAAGAGATTCAGACTTGGATTGATTCAGAGTTCAAACAGCCTCCTGAAACAAATTAAGTTTGAAGTACCAGGCATCACTGTACCAGATTTCCCCACTCTTAATAAAAGAGAGAAAAAAGCAGGGGAAATGGTTGCGAAGAACAGGAGAGCCCTTGGAGGATGCCCACAGCGTAAAACACCCACAAATTACTGTGAGTGGGAGAGAACAAGCATGCAGTAAATATTTCATGTAGAAAGACATGTATACTGAGTTGGAACCAGCCCCGGTGTGATGTGCCAGGGATTCCGTGTGTCTTTCTGCATGCTAAGCAAAGCTCTACCACTGAGCTACGATTGAATTTCTCACCCCCTGCTGCACTGCTGAATAGCAAAGACAAGTCTAGTGGTAATTATAATAGTCGCATGGAGGAGAGCTATGTTTCAGCTTTTCCCAGCCTGGTGGACACCAGATGTTGCAGGATGGGAACCCTAGTCCAGCACAGTTGTTGCGTGTCAAAATAGAGGAGGTTACAGCAAAAGCCAGAAGAATCTTGTGGCCCCTTAAAGCATCCCCATCACATCAAACAGGGAAAGATCAAAGGCTCTTAATTTAACAGCCAGAATTTCAAATGAATCTTCTAGTGAACGTGCCACTTATAAGAATTTTCAGAATGGAACAATTCTAAGCAAGTATAATTCTCATTCTAAAAAGTGAGAAAGACATTAAGAGCACAGTCCTTTGCACGTTTAGTCCTACCACAAGCTGGGAGATGCTGGAAGTTCTAGGACTCTTGTTTAACTTTGCTTAGTTTTGTGGCAGAACAGTGCAATCCTATGCAAGGAAAGACAGAAAAAAGGCTGAAAGAAAAAAAGACAGAAGAAGACATAGCTGTACAAGCTAACAATTGTGGGCTCCCTTTCTTTTTCTAAACTTTCATAGGTTTGCACTTTACATGTTATTTTCTGAATTAAACCTATGAGTGTATTTGAGTGTCAAGTCTGTAAATCTAGTTTCATTCATCTGCTCTAATATCCTTACACAGAAAGACAGTTTTGCCAGGCCTTTTCACAAAAATGATTGCTCCTGCTATCCAAAAATAAAATAGGAAACCCCATAGCACGGATAAATCCCACAAATATATGGATTTTCTGAAAACTGTTGAATACAGGACGAAGGGTATGTGTTCCAGC